>NW_022096111.1:0-28444 GCF_006542625.1 Nomascus leucogenys
TGTGTGGATAAACTCTGTTCGGGAGAGGCTCTCAAGGATCTGTGAGTCGGAGGAGTCACCTATCTTTAGGGTTGCACAAATCTAGCACCTTTTATGAAAACTGCATTCACCCAGAATGTGAAAAGAAAAAAGGATAGCTGAGAACTTTTAAAATTCAGCAACAGACACCTGCCCACGAATCAAAGAAGCTCAGAGAACACCAGATCCTACTTTCCTACTGTCATAAATTAGGTAGTTATTTTATTAAAATAAAAAGATAGGGCTGGGCACTGTGGCTCACACCTGTAATCCCAGCACTTTGGGAGGCCGAGGCAGGTGGATCACAAGGTCAGGAGATCGAGACCATCCTGGCTAACATGGTGAAACCCTGTCTCTACTAAAAATACAAAAAAATTAGCCAGGCGTGGCAGCGGGTGCCTGTAGTCCCAGCTGCAGGGGAGACTGAGGCAGGAGAATGGTGTGAACCCGGGGGACGGAGCTTGCAGTGAGCCAAGATGCACCACTGCACTCCAGCCTGGGCAACAGAGCGAGACTCAGTCTCAAAAAAAAAAAAGATAGAAAATAACATTGAACTTGAAGGACACTTTACACCAAATGGACCTAAAAGACACATACAGCAACTTCACCCAACAGCAGCAGAATACACATTCTTCTCAGGGACACATAGAACATTCTGCAGGATACACAACAGGTTAGAGCACAAGACAAATCTTTGCAAATTTAATATTAGAGTCATATCAAGTACCTTTTCAGACAACAGTGATATGACACTAGAAATCAACAATAGAAGGAATTTCAGAAAATGTACAAATATGTGGAAATTAAGCAACATGGTGCTGAACCACCAACAGGTGAATGAAGAAATTAAAATTAAAAGAATTAAGCAACATGCTCTTGAACAACCAATAGGTCAATGAAGAGATTAAACAAGAAATGTAAAAATATCTTGAGAAAACAAAAATGGAAACACAACATACCGAAACTTACGAGATGCAGCAAAAGCATTTCTAAGAGGAAAGTTTATAGCAATACACATCAACAGCAAAAAGCAGAAAGATCTCAGATAAACAACTTAGTATTATGCCTCAAGGAAATAGAAAAAGGAGAACAAATTCTTCCAATGTTAGCAGAAGGAAATAAAATAATAAAGATCAGAGCAAAAATAAGTGAAATGAAAACTAGAAAATGACACAAAAGATGAACAAAACTAAGTTTCTTAAAAATATAAAACCAATAATCTTTTAGCTAGACGGAAAAAGGAAAGAAGACTCAAATAAATAAAATTAGAATGAAAAAGGAGACATTATAACTGATACCACAAAAATACAAAGAATCATAAGAGACTATTACAATTACATGCCTTTACGAAAATCATTTTTTCATTGGCAGCAACATTGGAAGATGTTACGCTAAAAGAAATAAGCCAAGCCAAAAAAGACAAAAACTGCATGTTCTCACTTATATGTGGAATCTAAAATAATCAAACTGAAACAAGCAGAGAGCAGAATGGTCCTTAGCAGAGGCTGGAGGTGTGGGGTGGAATGGATAGATACTGGTCAAAAGGTACAAAGCCTCATTTATACAAGAGGAATAATAAGGTTTTTTTTCTTTGAGATATATTCCAAAACTTGGTGAAAACAGTACATAGTAAAGAATTCTACATTTTAAAAATCACTAAGAGTAAATTTCAAATGCATTCCCCATTAAAAATGACAAGTATTTGAGGTGGTGGATGCTAATTAGCTTGATATAATTATTCCAAATTGTATTCATAAACTGTACCATCACTTTGTACTCCATAAATATACACAACTATGATTTGTCAATTTACAATTTAAAAATAAAAATTAAAGCACAAGAAAACACAACACGTGTGTGTACCTATGCATGTGTGCGTCCATATAAGTGCACACACACCCCCTCGCCTCCATTACTTTCCAAAATGGACAAATGTGCAATTATTTTGACTTAGGCTCCAAATATCTAATCTGATTCTAATATTTCCTTGCAGAATTATCAGTGGCCACTTGAGAAAGGAAGGGCTAGCTGGCAGACTACATCAGCTCAGGATTTTTAAAAGATGACTTTTTAATTTTGGTGTGTGTGTGTGTGTGTCTGTTTTTGTTGTTGTTAATGGGAGTTGGAGGTGATGTTCATCAGCAATGGAAATGAAGTCTGGTGGTCAATGCTTCCACACTGTCTAACCCTGCAGCTGAAAATAATGGGCGTTATTCATCTGTAAACTATGTTTATATGGTCTTTACATTCATAATTCTCTATATCTTGTGCTGTCTGATATAGGAGAATTCAGAAGAAATTCTCATAAAGCAAGTTGCCTCTTTAAGAGTTATCAGGGCCGGGCGCGGTGGCTCAAGCCTGTAATCCTAGAACTTTGGGAGGCCGAGGGGGGCGGATCACCAGGTCAGGAGATCGAGACCATCCTGGCTAACACGGTGAAACCCCGACTCTACTAAAAATACAAAAAAATTAGCCGGGCGTGGTGGCCGGCGCCTGTAGTCCCAGCTACTCGGGAGGCTGAGGCAGGAGAATGGCGTGAACCCGGGAGGCGGAGCTTGCCGTGAGCCGAGATCGCGCCACTGCACTCCAGCCTGGGCGACAGAGCGAGACTCTGTCTCAAAAAAAAAAAAAAAAAAAAAAAAGAGGAAAAGGGGCAAGAAGCTGGGCTTGAACCTGGCTGGACCTTCCGCCACTCGGCCCGGCCTCCGTCTGTGACTGGCACCCTGTAAATGGGCACCAGGAAGCTCCGCCACCCTCACCAGGATGGTGGGGCTGGGCGGCCGTGGGACCAGGGGCTGGGGTGCAGGCCGGATCTGACTCTCTCCTCCCGTGACGCCCCCGCCCGCCCTCACGGGATGATGTCTGTGTACTCCCGATCCTTCCCCTTGCTCTCTTTCCACTTCCTGTACCTCACGGAGGCGTCCACGTTGGCGGGCGAGAAGGTGTTGGGCTCGTTCAGGAGGGAGATCACACTCAGGAGGATGGTCCTGACGTTCTGCGTGGGTTCCACCTCTCTGAGGGCAGCTCCCTGCTCTGCGGGTCGTCTACCGGGGAGTGGAGGATGGAGATACACACGTCCCCGTCTCGTAGATGTTAGGGTGCCACATCTTGGTAGGAACCGAAAGGCGGTGGAGAGTATGGGTAGTCGATGGGGAACTTGAGGCGCGCCTTGTAGTAGCCGCCCTCGTAGTAGGTGTTGGGCCCGAAGATGGCCACCTCCAGTTGTATAGGTCGCCCTCGTCCAGCAGTGTCACGCGGAAGCCCTCGACCGGCTCTTCCTGCAGCCCCTTGAGCTCCAGCAGCAGCGCTTCTGCGAGCTGGGCACTAGCGGCCGAACCATGGCGGCGGCGGAGGGGCCCGGGGTCGGCGGCGCCGAGGCCGCGCGACCACCGCGAGTTCGCCAGTGGGCCGGGCCGCGCACCGTCCGTGGGGGGAGCCACCGGGCCACCGCCTGCCTCCTCTGCTTCGCCGCCGGAACCCGAGCGTTCACCAGCTCTGGCCTGATCACTCTTTTTTTTTTTTTTTTTTTTTTTTTTTTTTGAGACAGAGTCTCGCTCTGTCACCCAGGCTGGAGTGCAGTGGCGCGATCTCGGCTCACGGCAAGCTCGCCTCCCGGGTTCACGCCATTCTCCTGCCTCAGCCTCCCGAGTAGCTGGGACTACAGGCGCCGGCCACCACGCCCGGCTAATTTTTTGTATTTTTAGTAGAGTCGGGGTTTCACCGTGTTAGCCAGGATGGTCTCGATCTCCTGACCTGGTGATCCGCCCCCCTCGGCCTCCCAAAGTTCTAGGATTACAGGCTTGAGCCACCGCGCCCGGCCCTGATAACTCTTAAAGAGGCAACTTGCTTTATGAGAATTTCTTCTGAATTCTCTTATATCAGACAGCACAAGATATAGAGAATTATGAATGTAAAGACCATATAAACATAGTTTACAGATGAATAACGCCCATTATTTTCAGCTGCAGGGTTTAGACAGTGTGGAAGCATTGACCACCAGACTTCATTTCCATTGCTGATGAACATCACCTCCAACTCCCATTAACAACAACAAAAACAGACACACACACACACACACCAAAATTAAAAAGTCATCTTTTAAAAATCCTGAGCTGATGTAGTCTGCCAGCTAGCCCTTCCTTTCTCAAGTGGCCACTGATAATTCTGCAAGGAAATATTAGAATCAGATTAGATATTTGGAGCCTAAGTCAAAATAATTGCACATTTGTCCATTTTGGAAAGTAATGGAGGCGAGGGGGTGTGTGTGCACTTATATGGACGCACACATGCATAGGTACACACACGTGTTGTGTTTTCTTGTGCTTTAATTTTTATTTTTAAATTGTAAATTGACAAATCATAGTTGTGTATATTTATGGAGTACAAAGTGATGGTACAGTTTATGAATACAATTTGGAATAATTATATCAAGCTAATTAGCATCCACCACCTCAAATACTTGTCATTTTTAATGGGGAATGCATTTGAAATTTACTCTTAGTGATTTTTAAAATGTAGAATTCTTTACTATGTACTGTTTTCACCAAGTTTTGGAATATATCTCAAAGAAAAAAAACCTTATTATTCCTCTTGTATAAATGAGGCTTTGTACCTTTTGACCAGTATCTATCCATTCCACCCCACACCTCCAGCCTCTGCTAAGGACCATTCTGCTCTCTGCTTGTTTCAGTTTGATTATTTTAGATTCCACATATAAGTGAGAACATGCAGTTTTTGTCTTTTTTGGCTTGGCTTATTTCTTTTAGCATAACATCTTCCAATGTTGCTGCCAATGAAAAAATGATTTTCGTAAAGGCATGTAATTGTAATAGTCTCTTATGATTCTTTGTATTTTTGTGGTATCAGTTATAATGTCTCCTTTTTCATTTCTAATTTTATTTATTTGAGTCTTCTTTCCTTTTTCCGTCTAGCTAAAAGATTATTGGTTTTATATTTTTAAGAAACTTAGTTTTGTTCATCTTTTGTGTCATTTTCTAGTTTTCATTTGACTTATTTTTGCTCTGATCTTTATTATTTTATTTCCTTCTGCTAACATTGGAAGAATTTGTTCTCCTTTTTCTATTTCCTTGAGGCATAATACTAAGTTGTTTATCTGAGATCTTTCTGCTTTTTGCTGTTGATGTGTATTGCTATAAACTTTCCTCTTAGAAATGCTTTTGCTGCATCTCGTAAGTTTTGGTATGTTGTGTTTCCATTTTTGTTTTTCTCAAGATATTTTTACATTTCTTGCTTAATCTCTTCATTGACCTATTGGTTGTTCAAGAGCATGTTGCTTAATTCTTTTAATTTTAATTTCTTCATTCACCTGTTGGTGGTTCAGCACCATGTTGCTTAATTTCCACATATTTGTACATTTTCTGAAATTCCTTCTATTGTTGATTTCTAGTGTCATATCACTGTTGTCTGAAAAGGTACTTGATATGACTCTAATATTAAATTTGCAAAGATTTGTCTTGTGCTCTAACCTGTTGTGTATCCTGCAGAATGTTCTATGTGTCCCTGAGAAGAATGTGTATTCTGCTGCTGTTGGGTGAAGTTGCTGTATGTGTCTTTTAGGTCCATTTGGTGTAAAGTGTCCTTCAAGTTCAATGTTATTTTCTATCTTTTTTTTTTTGAGACTGAGTCTCGCTCTGTTGCCCAGGCTGGAGTGCAGTGGTGCAATCTTGGCTCACTGCAAGCTCCGTCCCCGGGTTCACACCATTCTCCTGCCTCAGTCTCCCCTGCAGCTGGGACTACAGGCACCCGCTGCCACGCCTGGCTAATTTTTTTGTATTTTTAGTAGAGACAGGGTTTCACCATGTTAGCCAGGATGGTCTCGATCTCCTGACCTTGTGATCCACCTGCCTCGGCCTCCCAAAGTGCTGGGATTACAGGTGTGAGCCACAGTGCCCAGCCCTATCTTTTTATTTTAATAAAATAACTACCTAATTTATGACAGTAGGAAAGTAGGATCTGGTGTTCTCTGAGCTTCTTTGATTCGTGGGCAGGTGTCTGTTGCTGAATTTTAAAAGTTCTCAGCTATCCTTTTTTCTTTTCACATTCTGGGTGAATGCAGTTTTCATAAAAGGTGCTAGATTTGTGCAACCCTAAAGATAGGTGACTCCTCCGACTCACAGATCCTTGAGAGCCTCTCCCGAACAGAGTTTATCCACACACCCCAATTCCCATACCCACTCTCCCACATAGGTGTTCTGGCCACCAGTAGTCTCTGAAGGATGGAAGATGAAGAGACATAACATGACCTTTATGTGAGTCTCTACTCCTCCCAAAAGAGTGAATGTTCCTGGAAACTTCACCAATAGAAAATCAGGGGATATCAATATATGTAAGCACTCATTACTCATGTAATGGAGGCCTTGGCAAAATGTGACACTTAAATTTCTGCTCAGGGAGAGTAGAAAATAGGCACAGAGAATAGAGAGACTGGTAAAGAATAAAGGCTCAAAGGTGATTGAGTTGTGTTATAGGAACGTCTTGATCAGGCTTTGCTTTATTCTTCTCTTGTGGAGTATGAAACTGGCTGTTACAATTAAATATATTTCTTGATTTCCTAAAATGTTATAGGCTGTTTCCAATTTTTGTTATTTTTGGAGTTTCTTAAATCGAAATTTGATTCAGGATAATTAAAAAATATAATGTTAATGGTAAGATGGAAAGTAGGTCAAAAGGCAATCGTGTTAAACAAGAGGATAATTGGAGATAGGACCTTGAACGTGAAAGTAATCTTAAATTCTTGACTACTACGGTACAGTTGCATAAAGAACTGAGATTTCTTCAGAAAACTATAGTGAAATGGGACACTGCAAATCAGATACAAATTTAAAATGAACACATTTATTCAATACATATCCATAGGTTATTCTGGATTAAATGTATACATTTTAAGAATAAAGTTTTAAATTTGAAAATGAAAGACTGTTTCTCATCTAAAAGACCGTTGGCTTCAAGATACTTACAACTGTGTTAAATCATCTTCCATTGGTTATAGTTGGTTATGGCATCAGCATCCCCAAATCCGGCTGACCCATACTACGTTTTTCCTAAATCTCTTTTTTCTTCTGTATCTTGCTAAGGCTGCTGGTTCATCGTCCCAATTTCCTGTATTTAAAACCCCAGTGCCACCTTTGACCTTGTCCTTTCTCTTCTGCTCTTCATGTCTTCTGTCTCTCACATTCATTCCAACCTACACAAAAAAAAAACTACTAGGTTTGCTCTTTTTATTTCTTGTTTTTGTTTGTTTGTTGTTTGAGGTAGGAATTTAGTTGGTTGAGGCCTTTATCACTTCTAATACAAACATTTAGTCATAAAAATTTTCCTCTCACCTCTGCTTCAGCTGCATCTTACATATTTTCATATACTTTATTTTTATTTTAAATCAGTTGTATGCACTTTATTATATTGTCAACAAAATAATATTTCTAAAATAAAAACCAAGACATCAAGGGTTGACTTTCCCAACATTTCTTAACATTAAATCAGCACAACATCTTCCCAGATCTTTTCCTTTTTAGATGGCTCCATACTTTATTCCCTACCCACTTCCTCTTTCCTTTAAAGAATGATTAACAGATTCCATAGACAATTATCAAATAGAACCCAAAATATAACTAAAGTAATTGGAAGTAAAAAAGAAGGAAGGGTAAGATAGTTAACATAAACATGAACCCGTTTATACACTTTTTAATAATGTTTCTCCTTTACTTAAAAAATAAGGAGAGTGTAAAGGTAGTCCTTTGTTTAATCACTGAATCTAAAACTGTTTACTATAGAATAAAACAAGTAAAATAATCATCATCCATTATAAGCTTAATCAAGATGAGCACTGTTTAATCCTGATTAATTTATAACTAATTTTATGCTGCTGGTACACTTTTTAAAAACAGCTTTGTTTAGCCATAATTTAAATTTTGTGTAATTTACTCACTTAAAATGTTTCATACATATTAATATATTCATTCAGTTGTTCAATCATCACCAAAGTTTAATTTTATAACATTTTTGGTACCCTCAAAATAGTCTCAGTACCCATTAGCAGTCACTTCCCATTCCTCCTCCACTTTACATCATTAGGCAACCACTGTCTAAACTTGCCTGTTTGGGAGATTTTATATAAATGGAATAATACAAAATGCACTCTTTGGTTCTGGTTTCTTTTACGCAGCATGATATTTACAAGAATATAATATTTTCACCCAGGTTGCAGCATATGTCAGTACTTCATTACTTTTGTTGGTCAATAACATGATATTATATATATGATATGATACACCATATTGTGTTTATCCATTCATCAGTTAATTAACATTGGGGTTGTTTTTACTTTTTGGCTATTATAAGTAATACTGTAATAAATATTCTTCATAGGTTTTTCTCATCTTGTTTTTAGAGTTTTTTGTTGTTTGTGTAAAGACAGTATTACGGAACCCTAAGGTTCAGTGAAGGAACTCAGGGTGAAGGTGGGCTTACAGCACCACTGTCAGCATCCCTCCATGTCCTGTCGCTTCCAGAAACCAAGCTCACACCAAGCACGGCACAAATAAAAGCCATCACCCTCTTATGAATAAAAAACCATATATATTGTGGAACATTAAATGTTCTGCATGTACTAACATGAGAAAAAATATTTTTTCTCTACAGAGTGAATTTTTTCTTGGGGATTTGTTTTTCTCTAGGGAAGGCTAAAAAGAATTTGTGACTGACCAAATCAGATACCTTCCCAAAGAAGACAGTGCCTTGGACAGTGGTGATGGTGGCTGGAGGCACCGGGTGTCTTTGGCCGGTGCTGAGGGGGACTGACTGGGGATACAGCTTTCTTGGGGAGCAAGAATTGGGGATGTCGCAGGCCTCATTGTTCATTGTTGCACCGGACACTTTTCAAGGGCTGCTGATCTCTGATTTGCCTCTCTCTGTTGGGACAACCCTGGCTCTTGAGAGTGGCTTGTTGACTGCTGGCTGCATAGCTCAGCATTCTGCTGTGTTCTGAGTAGAAGAGGTGCCTGTGGTTGCAGGGAACCCCACAGACGGGGGCTTGAAACTCCCGTTTGTGCTGATTTACCTTCGAGGCATGCTGCGCATGGCAAGGTGACATTTTCTTCTCCAGTATGTGTCCAACTGCTGTCATGAGCTCCTGAGCTTCAGCACTGCTGCTGTACACACGTGATCTCTTTTTTACTGTTTTTTGACTCTCAGCAGTGACTGGTGCTGGCTTACTTTTTTTCTTTGAAAAAGCCCACTGAAAAAATTTCTTGATGTTTTCTCCAAAGTGGCTTACTGAAGGAGGCTGTTTCTTGGATGGCAGTAGCTGGATGCCTGCATCCTGATGGGTGTCTTCTGTTTTCCTGACTGGGGTAACTTGAGGAGTCCTCAATCCTTCAAGCCCCTCTTCATGTTTTTCTAAGTTTTCATGTTTTTCTAAGCCCTCGTAGGGCTTCCTAGAGTTCTCCTCTTGTGAGTAGAGGGAAACATCGCGCTTTGGCTCTCACATGAGCCTTGACAGTTTGGGTTCTTGATCTCCTTGTGCCCCAGGTTGCTCCTTCTGGCTGCCGTGAAGTCACGTAGCTCCAGGGAAGCCCCCATGTTCCCAGTAGGCATGCTCTGGAGATGGCCCTGGGGCACCTGAGAAGCCAAATTCTCTGAAGGATGGGGCAGAACAGATGCTTGCCCATCTGGAAGGAGCACAACAGCGGCAGAAACTTGAGGCTGGGTCTCTGACTTCATGGCCATTCCAGGCTCAAATTCACTAACAACCTCCTCCCTAAGGCACAGCTTTCTTGGATCTTGGGAGACAGACACTGTAGGGAGTAGAGAGCTTTTGCTGGTCCCTGGAGCCTCAAAACCACGCACATCCTCACTTGTGGCTTGGAGGTTTGCCAGCCTACAGGTTCCCAAGGGGACTCTGGGTTGTGGCACTGCCTGCCTGGTCTCTCCAGCCTTTGAAGATTGGGCTCCTAAGCTCCTGCTCTGCTGGGTGCTGCCTGTGAGGCTGTATGTGAGGGGCTTAGATGGCCACCTGCCCTCCTGTCCAGCTGAAGGAGCCTTCAAGGGCCCATGACCATTCCAAGATGGCATCCCTCGTGGGACCATCGGGAACTGCTCACATGCAGGTGAGGAGGCCAGAAGACTCTCTGGCATGTGAACAGATGCTTTGGTCAGCACCTGCTTTCTCAGACTTGCCATTGGTGGCTTTCTAAGGGACGTGGCCACCTCAACTTTTGAGCCAGCCCCAGATTCACAGGTGGCTGAGGAGGGACCGGCAAGCTGTGTAAGGGACAAGGATGAAACCTTTTCCAGTTTAAAGCACCGAATGGGCTTGAGGACCGTGAGGGGTAGACCCCACCTGTGTTTGGCCCGTAACCTCACAATGTGGGCTCCCAGCACCTGCTGAGCACACGGCTCGAGGAAGGAAAGCACCTGGGCTGTGTTCACACAGGCTTTCCCACTTTCCGGGGCTGCTAGATTGCTGGTTTTCACGTGGGTGTTGGGCACGGGAAAAGCCTGGTTGGCAGCAAGCCAGGATCGACGCACAGTCAGGGGGACCAAGCCCTCGTTGGTCTGGCTCAACCTCCTGCCTATGTGGGCTTTCAGGAGGTTTTCTATACGATTCCTCTCTGTGCATCTTAGTAAATCACTTCCCGAGTCACTCCTCAAGGGCTTCCTCAAGATCCTTTCCGACTCCTCAGAGGTGGCCCCCAGAACCTTCCCTGGGAAGCTTTCCATGCCCCTGGATAGATTTTGTGGGGTCTGCCCCAGAGTTTGCCCCAGATGTGGGCACGGGTCCTTCTCTAGCTGGAACTTCACCTTCTGTGCCTCCTTGCTGCTTTCGCCTGTGGACATGGAGGACTGCCAGGGCCTGGGTTTGCCCTTGGCCTGACTTGTCCCTGGCGATTCGTCCCCAAGCTGCATCAGATCTGGAGACTCTTGGATCCTTCCCAGGTTGCCCCAGTGTTGGATGATCCACTTTTTTATGTGTTGCTCCGGTTGTCTCTGGAGTTCAGGACTGACTGGAAAGTTCTCAGGCAGAATGGATGTCAAGCTTTCCTGGGGAAGGTTAGGAGTGGAGACACTACGGATGTCCTGAGATTTTTGGACCCTAGAGGGTAAAGCTAACCCACCTTCTAGTTGTTTCCTCAACAAAGGCCATTCAGGGTGCTGAGTTTCAGGTAGGGAGAGAGCTTGCACTTTGTTCTGCGATGCAGGGCAAGCTACTCCAGTGTTCTTAATCAGGGATGGAAAAGCAGGAGATAGGACAGGGAAAGAGGATTGAAGATGGGCCTGAGCCTCGGCCTGAGCCATAGGTGTGGGCCGGAATTGGGGTGTGGATGAAATAAAGGGTTGGGACTCGGGCCCCAGATGGGACAGGGGCTGGGCCTGGAAAGGCAGTGGGGACAGTGTAGTATCCCTTTGAACTGGGCAGACATTGGACATTTCATTGAACAAGAAAGGAGGAGACTGTAAAGTATAAGACCTGTCAGTTACCCAGGCATTAGCCACCAGGGACTCGCTGTGCAGAGAGGGGAGGCCCCAGAAAAGCTGGCTATAATGCTTCCGAAAACTCTCCTGCAACAGCCTAGGATCTGAGAGCTTCTGAGGACTGGGCAGCTGTTTCGAGTTCTCTCCCATGTTCCAGAATGGTTTTGGGGTTGTGGTGTCCTGCTCAGCATCCAATTTCACTAAATTCCCCAAAGAATTTAAGTGCTTTTCTGGGGTCATTTGGTCTGTAAATGATCCATCATTTTCTTTTTCTTTCCAAATGTTGACCTTGGCTCTTTCTGTGACTTGTATCCCCACGGCATGCTGGCCATCAGAGCTGAGCAAAAACGGGCTACCAGCTTCCATCTGACAGGTCTCTGGTGGGTGGCGGGAAAGATGATCTTTCTGGACTGATGAGTTGAAGGCGCACCAGGTTCTGGTAGTCTCCTGCCACCAGGAGGAGGCAGAAACACGACTGACTGAGCTGTCAAGGCCTGCGATGGCTGGGACAGAAGCCGCCAAATCTCCATGTGGAGACAAGCTTTGAGGGACGGTGCCCAGTGGAAGTGCCCCCTCAGGGGATGGAGTCATCAGTGTGGAGCCCCGCAGGGGGGGAGCAGGGAAGCCTTTCAGAGGAGGCGGAGAGCAGGCCAGAGGATCAGGCGTGTGTGGTGGGTGAGGGAAAAGTGCAGGTGGCTCGGGTGAGGGCTGTTCTAGGGGAAGGGAAGGTTCTGGTGGCTGGGAGGCACTTAGGGAGGAGACTGAGGTGGTCCTTGGGCCTGGTGATGGGGTGGAGGCCAGATCCTGAGGATGCTTGGCTCGAGGATCCGGGGAAGCTACCGGGGAGAGAATGGGAGCAGCATCTTCTATAGGCTCATGAGAGGACCGGGAGGCTCCATCAGGTGCTCTTCTGCCCACCTCACCTGGGAGGTCTGGACCGGAGAGCTGAGAAAGGCCACCTTTGTCAAGGTGTGGCTCCAGGAGGCTGCAGGAGACAGGAGGCATGAGCTGCAGCCAGGAGCAGGTGGGGCCGAAGGGCAGAGTGGGCGCTCGGGCCACAGCCCCTCCACCACCCCACACCCTGAGTGCCCGATTCTCCTGCTATCCCTCGCCCCAGGGTTGTACTCCCATCCTCTGCCCCCCAGGTCTCCCCATCCCAGGTCAGCTCCAGGCTGCCTATGGCCCTGGGGTCGCATCCCAGCCCTGGTAGGAAGGATGCAGGGAAGGGGAAGTGCCTCACCTCTGCAGGTGTGAAAGCAGGTCCCAGGTCTCCTCCAGGCCTCTCGGGCACTGTCTACAAGCTGGAAATCAGGAGACCGGGTTAGGGCAGTGAGGGAGGGGCCTGGGATCTCACAGGAGGCTGAGTGGCTGTTTCTTCAGGGAAGACCATGGGGAATTAGACCCTGGAACCCACACATCTGTGTCCAAAGCCACATGGCCCAACGGTAATAGCAAGGCATGGAGGGCGGGGCTTTGTCATTCACAAAGGGCTTCCACACACGGACACCCCACCCCCACAGTCCTCACAACTGCCCTGTGGGGAGAAAGGACTGGGGTGGTCTCAAAGAGCTATCAGCCTTAGCAGAGTTGAACAGCTGTTCCCAGGGAGCGGGAGGCCCCCTCACCCCCCTCCGCATCCAGGCAGGCATTGGTCTCCCCAGGACACACACACTGCCCCCTGCTGGGTAATGCCCAGTCCCTGGCCCACCATGGCTTCATTCCGGCATGGAATCTGAGAAGGACCCGGGGTTCTGATTTCCTTCCTAGGAGCCCCCACCTCAGGCTTCTTCAACTGACTTCTTCAGAGTCAGTTCCCTCTGGGACAGACGAGATCAAATTAATCTTAGTGTGCCCTGGCAGAGCCTTACCTCTCAGACTGTGGTTTTTCATCCTGCCTCTGGGCCTCCCCCTCCACCGTACTGGACACTGGGAGACACGATGACGTGGGGAGACAAGATGACGCTGGGAGACAAGAAACGGCGAGGAGCTAGGACCGGCTCTCCCTCTCCGCCCCCAGCCCAGCCGCAGCACGCTGCACTCACGAACCACATGGCTGTCTTAGTCTTGCTCAGGGAGCTCTGTGTGCTTCCTCCCACTCATGTTTAAATGGATGACAAACTCCTTTTCTTCTTAGAAAAACAGGAAGAGGGGGCTGGGTGTGGTGGCTCACGCCTGTAATCCAAGCCCTTTGGGAGGCCGAGGCGGGTGGATCACCTGAGGTCAGGAGTTTGAGACCAGCCTGGGCATGGTGAGACCCCGTCTCTACTACAAATACAAAAATTAGCCAGGTGTGGTGGCGGGTGCCTGTAATCCCAGCTACTCAGGAGGCTAAGACAGGAAAATAGCTTGAACTCGGGAAGCAGAGGTTGCAGTGAGCCAATATCTCTCCATTTCACTGCAGCCTGCACGACAGAGCAAGACTCCGTCTCAAAAAATAAAATAAAATAAATAAAGTAAAAATAACACACAGACACACAGGGATTTTCAATATGAGGTCCACCACGGACGACGTCAGTCCCTGTTCCTCCTCTCCAGGAACACCCAGGCTCAGGCCCGCAGGAACTGCTGAGCTGTCAGGTAGGATTCTGCTTCCCAGGAGACCAGAGGAGACGTCAGACCCCGGTGGGAGGCCCTTGGGGGCCCAGCACAGGCCCCAGATCACCCCACACAGAGGAGGGTGGGCCCCGAGCCACCTGCCCCAGAAAGTGGCTGATGAGCCAGGGCTCAGGGCCTTGTCTCCGACAGGGACCTCCCCAGTCTCATGACCGGTCCTGGGGCTGAGTCCACGGGTTTGATTTCTCCTTGATGCCTCCTGCACTCCCCCACAGATGGACTGAGAGCTTGGGATGGAAATCCCAGTACACGATCTACCCCTACCAAGCCCTGGCTGCCCTGCCTCTCCCTGGAAGCATGATGTTCTGGTCTCTTCTGAGACTTCCCATCGCAGAAGTCTCTCCACTGGATTTGGAAAAGTGGAACTAATAATAAAAAGAAAGGAGAGAATCAAGCTCTGTGGGTTTGAACTGAGGGCTCCTCACCTTTCTCTTCCCAGGCGATGGTGAGGGGGGGTCGTCACAACGGAGGTAAGAGAAGTAGGGGAGTAATAGGAAGAATAACCCCAGGGCAAACACCAAGGTGAGGAGGATATCCAACACCCATGGTGTGGGGCTGGGGGCGTTCAGTGATGAGGCGCTAAGTAATTTTAAAGGAAAGGGAAGATTCTCCATGTGAATAGGCGCGTTGCTTTCAAGCAACTGAGCTCTGGGCATCCCGGTGGAGACCAGGGACTGGGGCCCAGGCCTGTGTCACAGAGCTGGGGCCTTGACATCACAAAGGGCTCCTTTGTTGGGGAGGGGCAGTGGGAGGGGGAGGGATGGCGGGAGGGGGAGGGGCAGGAGGAGTGGGAGGCTAAAGCACAGCCCCTCTCCACCCCCCCAAGCCGGGGATCCCCCCACCCTCCCACCTCCCACATCCCTCCTTCTCACTAAGTTTTGTCAGTGATAGAGCTGAGCCGATTTTCTATTCTTTCTCCCTGGAACATAGATATTACCTGGTTCCTTTTATCTATTGGAGACGGTGGCTTGAAGTTACCTATTTTATAGCCCTTGAAAATCTGAAGTTCTGAAATTTTGGCTATGTACCAGGGATTTTTATTCTCAGAATCTCGTTCGTCCTCAACTCCAGCTTTCCACACAATGTTTTTGTCTTGTATCAATACAGAGAAAAATGTAAATTTCTTTTACTCTTAGTTTTGCAAATTTTGAATAGCAAGTTTTAAAAAATTATTTCTATCTGACTTTCAATCAAAGGGACCTACCCACATACAATTAAGATTTTTTTATCTTTTAAAATTTTATGTACTTATGTATTCATTTTATTTTAAGTTTCAGGATACATGTGAAGGACATGCAGTTTTCTCACATAGGCAAATGTGTACCATGGTGATTTGCTGCACCTATCAACCCATCACTTAGGTATTAAACCCAGCACGCATTAGTTATTTTTCCTGAAGCTCTCTCTACCACCGGCCCTCCCCTGACAGGTGCCAGGGTGTGTTGTTCCCCTCCCTCTGTCCATATGTTCTCATTGTTCAGCTCCCACTTGTAAGTGAGAACACGTGGTATTTGGTTTTCTGTTCCTGTGTTAGTTTGCTGAGGATAATGGCTTCCAGCTTCATCCATATGCCTGCAAAGGACTTGATCTCATTCCTTTTTATGGCTGCATAGTATTCCATGGTGTATATGTACCACATTTTATTTATCCAGTCTATCATTGGTGGGCATTTGGGTTGATTCCATGTCTTTGCTATTGGGAACAGTGCTGCAATGAACATACACATGCATGTATCTTTGTAATAGAATGATTTATATTCCTTTGGATATACAGTAATGGTATATCTGCCACAGCCTCTCTACTGCACTGTGGGGAATTCTGCCCAGCGCAAACCACCCAGTCTCCTAGCACTGGAAGGGGAAAACCACCGACTAGACCCGCAGTAATGGCGGTCACCCCTCCCCCCAGGAACTTGGTCTTCTTAGGCAGACTCCAGGATGCTGTGCTGGCCAGTGGGGATTCCATGCCAATGGGTCTTAGCTTGTGTGGTTCCGTGGGAGTGGGTCTGCTTGGCTCCCTGGCTTCAGCCCCCTTCTCATGGGAGTTGATGGATCTCCTGCTTCACTGGATTTCTCCTGCTTCACTGGATTTCTGCAAGCCACCAGAGTATGCAAAAACTCCTACAGCTCAGTACCTGCCCAAGTGGCTGCCGACTGGAGCCCCTGCTATGGGTCTGCACAGCTTTGTGCTTGGGACCCAGGGCCCTGGTGGTGTGGGCTCACAAGGGATTACCTGATCTGGGGTTTGCAAAAATCTGTGGGAAAAGCATAGTTCCCCGGGCGGGTAGCACAATCCCTCACTGCTTCCCTTGGCTGGAGGAGGGAGGTCCCTTTGCCCTGTGCAGCTCTTGGGTGAACTGTTGCCCAACTCTGCTTTGCCTTGCTCTCCATGGGTCACACCAACTGCCTAGTCAGTCCCAATGAGGGAATCTGGACACTTCAGTTAGAAATGCAGAATTCACTGGCTGCAGAATTCACTGGCTGCTCATGTTTGTCTCAGTGGGAGCTGCAGAGTAGAGCTGTTTCTCCTCAACCAGCTTGGCCCCTCCCCCAATTACAATAATTAATATTCAAAATTTGTAATTCTAATTATGAAAGAATTATAAGTAGTTAAATCTTCAAGTGGTATTTCTGTAGATGTATGGCATTTACAGTTCTGGACTTGGTAATGCTTAAAGTGCACGATAACTTATGGGACTGCTATATAGGCATACCTCAGAGACACTGTGGGTTTGGTTTCAGGCCACTGTGGAGATGAGCTCTTTAGGGCAGTGCCCAATGGAAGTGCCCCTGAGTCATGGTGAGATGGAGTCAGAGTGCAGTCCAGCAGTGGGGGAGCAATGAAGGCTTTTGGAGGAGGTGGAGGGCAGGCCAGACAATGAGGGGGTGTATGATGGGTGAGGGGAAAATGCACGTGGCTTGGCTGAAGGGCGTTCTAGGGGAAGGGAAGATTCTGGTGGCCAGTTCTGCAATAAAACAAATATGGTAATAAAGCAAATCACACAGAAGTTTTGGTTTCTCAGTGCATATAAAAGCTAGGTGTATACTATACTGTAGTCTGTTAAGTGGGCAATAGCATTATGTCTAAAAAAGTCAATGTACATACCTTAGTCAAAAATTATTTTACTGTTTGAAAATGCTGTCAATCACCTGAGCCTTCAGCGTCATGATCTTTTTGCTGGTCGGTGGCCTTGCCTCAGTGTTGTGGCTGCTGACTGATCATGGTGGGAGCTGCTGGAGGTGAGGTGGCTGTGGCAATTTCTTAAGATAAGACAACAATTAAGTTTGCTGCATCAATTGACTATTTCTTTCAAGATTCCTCTGTAGCATGCAATGCTGTTTGATAGCATTTTACCCACAGTAGAGCTTCCTTCAAATCGGAGACAATCCTCTCAAACCCTGCCACGGCTTTATCCACTAAGTCGATGCAATTTTCTAAATACTCTGTTGTCATTTCAACAAGGTTCACAGCATCTACACCTGGAGTAGCTTCCATCTCAAGAAACCACTTTCTTTGCTCATCCAAGTTCTCATTTGTTAAAATTTTATCATGAGATTTCAGCAATTCAGCCACATCTTAAGTTCTCTTCACATCTTTTAATCTTAGTTCTCTTGCTATTTCCACCATATCTGCAGTTACTTCTTGCACGGAAGTCTTGAACCCTCAAAGTCATCCGTGAGGATTGGAATCAACTTCTTCCAAATTTCTTTTAATGTTGATATTTTGACCTCCTCCCATGAATCACAAATGTTCTTAATTTTAACCTCCTCCCATGAATTGCAAATGCTTCTAGAATGGTGAATCCTTTCTAGAAGGTTTTCAACTTACTTTGCCCAGATCTATCGAAGGAACGACTATACATGGTGGCTACAGTCTTATAAAATGTATTTCTCAGATAATCAGCCTTGAAAGTCTAAACACTTGATCCATGGGCTGCAGAATGGATGTTGTATTAGCAGGCATGCAAACAGCTTTAATTTTCTTGTAGTTCTCCATCAGAGCTCTTGGGTGACCAGGTAAATTGTCAATGAACAATAATATTTTGAAAGAGATCTTTTTTTAAAGCAGTAGTTCTCAGGTGTGAGCTTAAAATATTCACGTGGTAAACAGATGTGCTGTCATTCAGGCTTTGTGCCATTTATGGAGCACAGGCAGAGTAGATGTAGCATAGTTCTTAAGGGCCCTAGAATTTTCAGAATGGTAGATGAGCTTTGGCTTCAGCTTAAGCCCCTAACAAAAGAGTCATCCTGTTCTTTGAAGCTTTGAAGCCAGGCATTTATTTTGCTACCTGGCTGTGAAAGTCCTGGATGACATCTTCTTCCAATATAAGGCTGTTTTATCTGCAGTAAAAACCTTTGTTTAGTGCAGCCACCTTTGTTGCTTATCTTAGCTGATCTTATGGATGACTTGCTGCAGCTTCTACATCAGCACTTGCTGCTTTTCCTTGCTGTTTTATCTTATGGAGAAGACTTCTTTCCTTAAACCTCATGAACCAATCTCTGCTAGCTTCAAACTTTTTTTCTGTAGCTTCCCAACCTCTCTCAGCCTTCAGAGAATTAAGGAGAGTTAGGGCCTTGCTCTCAATTAGGGTTTGGCTTAAGAAAATGTTGTGGTTGGTTTGATCTTCTATCCAAACCACTCAAACCTTCTCCATATCAGCGTAAGTCTGTTTCATTTTCACACCACTCGTGTGTTCATTGGAGTAATACTTTTAATTTCCTTCAAGAAAATTTCATGCACAGTTTGGCTAACTGTTAGGTGTAGGAATCCCAGCTTTCGGCCTGTCTCAGCTTTTAACATGCCTTCCTCACTCACCTTAATCATTTCTCACTTTTGATTTAAAATAAGAGATGTGTGACTCTTACTTTCACTTGAACACATAGAGGCCTTTGTAGAGTTATTAATTGGCCTAATTTCAGTATTACTGTGTCTCAGAAAACAGGGAGACCTGAGGAGACGGGGAGGTGGAGGAAGGGCAGATCGATGGAACCATTCGAACACACATATGTATCAATTAGGCTCACTGTCTTTTGGAGCATGGTTTGTGATGCCCCAAAACAATGACAATAGTAATATCAATGATCACTGATCACAGATCACCATAACAGATATAATAATAACAAAACATTTGAAATATTGCAAGAATTACAAAAATGTAACACAGAGATACAAAATAAGCACATGCTACCGGAAAAGTGGCACTGGTGGACTTGCTTGATGCAGGGTTGCCATAAACCTTCAGCCTGTAAAAACTGCAATATCCGAGAAGCGTAATAAAGTGAAGTGCAATAAAACAAGGTAAGCTTGTATATGTATGCATGCACACACCAATACACATCCACCTATCCACACACAAATCTTTGTACAAACAAATCCTGTATTTCCAAATCCAAGAATACATCATTTGCACCTTAAAAGTATCTGTCATCCTTGTAGTGTCCCTTTCTGTCTTTGTAATCAGGGTAATGCTGGCCCCATAAAAAATGTTTGTGTTCCCTCCTCTTCAACTTCTGGAAGAGTTTGTGAAGAAATGGTATTAATTCTTCTTTAAACATTTGCTAGAATTCTCCACTAAGCTATCTGGTCTTGGATTTTTCTTTTTCAGGAGCTTTTTGACCACTGACTCAATATTTTTACTCATTATTTGTGTTGATTTTCTATTTCTTCATGTTTCAGTCTTAGTGGATGTATGTTTCTAGAAATTTCTCTATTTCTTCTAAGTTAAACAATTTGTTGACACATAGTTGTTTAGAGTAGACTGTTATTATCCTTTGTATTTCTATGGTACCAATTTTAATATCTGCTTTTTTATTCTAATTTTATTTATTTGAGGCTTCTCTCTTTTTTCTTAGCCTAGTGAAAGGTTGGTCAATTTTTATTATTTTTATTTTATTTTATTTTATTTTATTTTATTTTATTTTATTTTATTTTATTTTTTTGAGACGGAGTCTCACTCTGTCTCCCAGGCTGGAGTGCAGTGGTGCAATCAGGCTCACTGGAAGCTCCACCTCCCGGGTTCATGCCATTCCTCTGCCTCAGCCTCCCGAATAGCTGGGGCTACAGGCGCCCGCCGCCTCGCCCCGCTAAATTTTTGTATATTTAGTAGAGACAGGGTTTCACCATGTTAGCCAGGATGGTCTCGATCTCTGACCTCGTGATCTGCCCACCTCGGCCTCCCAAAGTGCTGGGATTACAGGCATGAGCCACCGTGCCCGGCCATTATCTTTTCAAAAAATCAGCTTTTCATTTCATTGATCTTTTCTATTGTTTTTCTAGTCTATTTCATTTATTTCTGCTATGATCTTTGTTATTTCCTTCCTTCTTCTAATTTTGGGCTTCATTTTTTTTCTTTTCTATTTCTTTGAGGTTTGTTGTTTATTTGAGATCTTTTTTCTTCATTTAGCACTTATCTGTATAAACTTCCCTGTTAGAATTGCTTTTGCTTCATCTCATAAGTTTTAGTATGTTGTGCTTTCATTTTAGTTTGTCTCAAGAAATTTTATTTCTTTTTTGATGTTTTCTTTGATCTATTCGTTGTTCAGGAGTGCATTGGTTGATTTCCACATATTTGTCACTTTTCTAAGTTTTTTCCTGTTTTCAATTTTCAGTTTCATGCCACTGTGGTCAAAAAGAATACTTGGTAAGATTTCAATCTTCTTAAATTTGCTAAGACTTGTTTTCTGGCCCAATATATGACCTGTGTAGGAGAATGCAGTATGTATGCTCAAGAAGAATGTGTATTTTGCTGTTTTGGAAAGTAGTGTCCTGTATATGTCTGGTCCACTTGATCTATAGTGTGGTTCAAGTCATCTGTTTCCTTATTGATTATCTGTCTGAATGATCAATCCATTGTTGAAAGTGGGATATGGAAGTCCCCTACTGTTATTTTATTATTGTTGTCACTTTGCTCTTCAGATTTGTTAATATTTGCTTTGTATAATTAGGTGCTCCAATGTTGGGAGAATATATATTTGTAGTAATTATATCCTCTTGATGAATTGACCCTTGTCTCATTCTATAATGACTTTCTTTGTCTCTTGTTACAGTTTTTGACTTAAAGTCTATTTTCTTTGTTGTAAGAATAGCTACTCTTTCTTGTTTTTTGTTCCCTCTCTTTCCTTTCAGTGTATGTGTCTCTAAAGGTGAAGTGAGTCTCTTATAGGCAGCATATATTTGGTTCTCATTTTACTATCCATTCAGCTATTCTGTGTCTTTTCTAATTTGGTCCACTGATATTTAAAGTAACTATTGATAGGCGTTTTGCAGTTTCTTTGTTCTTTTATTTCTCTTTTGCTGTGCATGATTTGATTATTTTGATTCTTTTCTGTAGTGGTATACTTTGATTCTTTTCTGTGTCTTAGTATTAATTCTTTTTTAAACGTGGTAAAATTTTCATGTGTATCTATTACCTGTTTTGTCTTTGCGATTATCCTGAGGCTTACATAAAACATCGTATGCTCTCATGTTCCACATAAAGATGTTTTGGTCATTGATGGGCCACATATACAATGCTGGCCCCATAAGGTTATAACATTTTTATTGTATCTTTTATATGTTTAGATACATTTAGATACACAAATGCTTATCATTGTATTACAGTTGCCTACAGCATTCAGTATAGTACAATGCAGTACAGATTTGTAGCCTGGAAGCAATAGGTTATACCATATAGCCTGGGTGTGTAGTAGGTGGTATTATCTAATTTTGTGTAAGTATACTCTATGATATTCACATCATGACAAAATTGCATAATGAGGCATTATTCAGAACATATCCACATTAAGAAATGTATGATTGTAGTTATAATGATCTATTTTAAGTTGATAACAACTTAACTTCAATCACATACAAAACCCTACACTTTACTCTCCTCCACTTTTTGTTTTTTTGATGTCAGCATTTATTTTTTTCTTTATTTTGTAGTTATATTTATTTGTAATTTTTTTGTCTTTTAACCTTTTAAAAGTTAAAGTGATTATACTGCATCATACAGTATTAGGAATATTTTGAATTTGACTGTATAGTTACTTTTACCAGTGACTTTTTATAACTACATATGGTTTCATGATACTAATTAGTCTTATTGCATTTCAGTTTGAAGAACTCCCTTTAAGATTTCTTATAAAGCAGGTCTAGTGACAATGGACTCCCTTAGATTATTTTGGGGGGTTTCTGAAAAAGTCTGTAAGTCCTAGCCAGAGCAATTAGGTAAGAAAAGAAATAAAAGGCATCCAAATTGGAAAAGAAGTGAAAGTGTCTCTATTTGAAAATGACATGATCTTATATAGAGAAAATTCTAAAGGCTCCAATTAAAACCTGTTAAAATTAAGAAACAAGCAAATTTGCAGAACACATAATTAACATTAAAAAAACCTGTTACATTTCTATATACTAACAGCGAAGTATCCCAGAAAGAAATTAACAAAACAATCTCGGGCCGGGCACAGTGGCTCACACCTGTAATCCCAGCACTTTGAGAGGCCGAGGTGGGCAGATCACAAGGTCAAGAGAGCAAGACCATCCTGGCTAACACGGTGAAACCCTGTCTCTACTAAAAATACAAAAAATTAGCCGGGCGTGGTGGCAAGCACCTGTACTCGGGAGGCTGAGGCAGGAGATTGGTGTGAACCCAGGAGGCGGAGCTTGCAGTGAGCTGAGATCGCACCACTGCACTCCAGCCTGGGTGACAGAGTGAGAGTCCATCTGAAAGAACACAATCTCATTTAGAATAGCATCAAAAAATTAACTACTTAGGAATAAATTTAAATAAGACTGTAAAATTTGTATATACCAAAAACTATAAAACACTGATGAAAGAATTTGAAGAAGATACATATCCCTATTACTCAGCATGATCTACAGACATAATGCAACCCCTATCAAAATTTCAATGGCATTTTTCAAAGAAATGGAAAAAAGCAATTCTAAAATTCATATGCAACCACAAAAGATCCCAAACAGTCAAAACATCCTTCAGCAGTAAAAACAAAAGTGGAAGCATCACATTACCTTATTCCAAACTAAATTAATAAAGCTATAGTAATCAAAATAGTATGGTACTGGCATGAAAACAGACATGTAGGCCAAGAGAACAGAATAGAGAGCACAGAAAGAAATAAACCCATGCCTTTACAATCAATTGATCTTCAGCATTGGTGCCAAGATTACACAATGATAAAAGTTTAGTCTCTTTAATAAATGGTGTTGGGAGAACTGGATATCCACATGCAGAAGAATGAAACTGAACCCTTATCTCACCCTACATACAAAAATCGTCTCAAATGGATGAAAGACCTAACATAGGACCAATATTGTAAAACTCTTAGACATAAATATCGGAGAAAAGCTCCTTGATACTGGTATTGGTAATAAATTTTCAGATTTGATACCAAAAGTAGAGACAACAAAAGCAAAAATAGACAAATGGGAGTAAATCTAACTAAAAGCTTCAGCACAGCAAAGGAGACAATAAATACAATTAAAAGACAACCTAAAGAATGGGAGAAAATATTTACACACTATACAGCTGATAAGAAGTTAATATCCAAATAAATTAGGAACTCAGACAATTCCAAAGTATCTTGTATTAGTCTGTTTTCATGATGCTGATAAAGACATACCTGAGACTGGGTAATTTATAAAGAAAAAGGTTTGGCCAGGCGTGGTGGCTCTGCCTGTAATCCCAGCACTTTGGGAGGCCGAGGTAGGCGGATCACGAGGTCAGGAGATTGAGATCATCCTGGCTAACACGGTGAAAGCCTGTCTCTATTAAAAATACAAAAAATTAACCAGGCATGGCGGTGGGCGCCTGTAGTCCCAGCTACTCGGGAGGCTGAGGCAGGAGAATGGCATGAACCTTGGAGGCAGAGCTTGCAGTGAGCCGAGATCGCACCACTGCACTCCAGCCTGGGTGACAGAGCAAGACTCCATCTCAAAAAAAAAAGAGGTTTAATGGACTCACAGTTTCATGTGGCTGGGGAGGCCTCACTCATGGTGGAAGGCTAAAGGCACATATTGCACAGCAGCAGGCAAGACAGAATGAAAGCCAAGTGAAAAAGGAAATCCCTTATAAAACAATCAGATCTTGTGAGGCTTATTTACTACCACAAAAACAGTATGGGGGAAACTGCTCCCATGATTCAACTATCTCCCACTGGGTCCCTTCCACAACACGTGGCAATTATGGGAGCTACAATTCAAGATGAGATTTGGGTGGGGACACAGCCAAACCATATCAGACCTGAAGGGATACATTTCTAAAAGACATACGATTGACAATAGGTATATACTAATAAAAGGATGTTTGCCATCAGTAATCATCAGGAAAGTGCACAATGAGATATCACCTCACATCTATTAGGATGGCTATTATAACAGTAAAAAGGTAACAAATGTTGCTGAGGATATTGAGAAAAAGAAACCCTTGTGCTTAGTTGATAGTTGATGGGAATGTAAATTGGTACAGCCATTACAGACAACAGGGTGGAGTTTCCTCAAAAAATTAAAAATGGAACTCCCATATAATCCAGCAATCCCACATCTAGGTATATATCCAAAGTAAAGAAAATCACTATCTCAAATATATATACACTGACATGTTCATTGCAGTGTTATTTACACAGCCAAGATATGGAAACTACCTGTGTCCATTGACAGATGAATGAATGTTTTAAATGTATTACACACACACACACACACACACACACAGACACACACACATATGTAATGGAATATCATTTAGCCTTTATACTGCCATTTGTAACAAGATGGATAAACCTGGAGTTTATTATGGTAAGTAAAATAAGCCAGGAACACACACAAAAAAATCCTGCATGATTTCACTTATATGCATACTAAGAAAATGTCAAACTCATGGTAACAGAGTAAAATAGTGCTTACTAGGGCCTGGCAGTTGGGGGAAAGCAAAAAATGTTTGTCAGAAGGTACAAACTTTCAGTTATAAGATGAATAAGTTCTGGAGATCTAATGTACAGCATAGTAACTAAAGTCAATAATAATTTATACTTGAAATTTGCTGAAAGAGTAGATCTCAAGTGTTCTCCACCACACACACACAAGTAAAAAGGTAACCAAGTGAGCTGATGACTATGTTAGCTTGATTGTGGTAATCACCATTTCACAATGTATATGTACATCAAAATATCACACTGCACACCTTAAATATATACAATTTTTCTTTGTTAATAAAACTGGCAAAAATATCTTTTATATGTTGCCTTGACTCCATTTCTTCTTATTTTGTCAAAATAGAAGTCCTCACTGTTTGCATATGTTTAGAAACTTGTGCTACATCCAGAAGTCAGGAGTGGGGTAGGGTGAACTAAGTTACTGATTCTTTAGGAATCTTAGGGTGTGAGATGAGACTGGAGTTCAAGGCCCAGGAGCTGAGTCTGGTCTTGAGCAGCTTCTTTTTGTTTTGTTTTGTTTTGTTTTGTTTTGAGATGGGGTCTCACTTTCTTGCCCAGGCTGGAGTGCAGTGGCATGATCTGGGCTCTCTGCAACCTCTGCCTCCTGGGCTCCAGCAATCCTCTCACCTCAGCCTCTCAAGTAACTGGAACCACATACAGGCATGTGCCACTATGCCTAGCTAATTTTCCTGTATTTTTGGTAGAGATGGGGTTTCGCCTTGCTGCCCAGGCTGGTCCTGAACTCCTGAGCTCAGGTGATCCACCCACCTGGGCCTCCCATAGTGCTGGGATTACAGGTATGAGCCACCGCGCCTGGCAATGAGCAGCCTCTTCTGATATCCCTGGTGTGTTCCGTACACATCTTCTTTGTCTGAATGTGCCTTTCCTTTCTCTCTATTGGTCTACAGATTTTTCCTTCTTTAGGATATTATCAACGGGAATTCAAATTTTTATCAAAAATTGGACCTAGCTCTTTTTATTCATATTTTCCTGATATATTTTTTCCACTAATTTATTTTCAATAGGTTTTATTGAGTGTTTTTTTGACACCTAAAAATTTTACCTGCCAATCTTAGCCTTTGATTTATGTAATTATTGTTCTATTACAACTTCTTTCTGTCATCTCATTTTATGATTTTTCATACTTTCTTTACTGTTTCTTTTTTCCTATTTGTACCTCTCTATAGATCAAACCTTTTCCTATTTGTTTGAAATCTGGAAATTTTTAACATTGTAATGGTGGTCATATCATTATTTATGTTAATTTTCTCAATTTCCTCCATGTGTCAAAATTAGTATCATCTCAGCAAACCAAATAAGTACTCTAGACTCCTCTTGCCACCTCTGGTTTTGCTTTCTCCATTACGACAGCCGTTTGTCGAAGGAGGTACTTTGTGAAGTTTACTCAGGGTTGTTTTCAATATGTTATATTTTCATGTATTTTTTAGGGTATGATAAACACCACCACCATTGATTCTTGAATCCTCAATTCTAACACCACAGTGTATTTCTCTTCTTACTGGAGTGTGTCCTCTAGGCATTTTCAAAGGGATTTATTCGAAATAAAACTTTTGAGGCCTTATTTTATAACATCTCTTTCTGGGCTTATATATTTAAAAGATTTTGGCTGCAAATAATTCAAGTATTAAAATTTGTTTCCTTTTAATCCTTGAAAAATATTACTTCATTTTATTCTTGTCTCCAACATTGCTGTTGGAAAGGCTGATGCCAATCAAAACCAATTTTTCCCTAAAGGATGATCTGACTTCTCATCATTTTGACAGGATGTTACAAAACAAAGCAGTCTTCAATGTTCTGAGTATAAATCATTTTGCAATTATAAATTTAACTTAAATATTAATGCAATACAAAAAGAATTAAAACCTTCTTGAGACATGCAAGTGCACAGGAAAATTAACTATCATGCACTCATTCAGGAAGAAAAGATGTAAAAGAAATTTAATGAAAGAGATGGTCATTAGATGCAAGTGTGGTTGAAAGTAGGGATGCAGTGCTGACAAGTGGCAGCAGGCCTGGCAAGCTGTCTGTCCCAATTCAATTACTTCATAAAGAGAAGAATAATAACTAGGTTATCTTGGTGATGTGCTGAAAAAAGTGCTATTTTTCCTTTTTAATCATTCAAAACAAAGGTAAGTAAAATTCCTGGGAAATAAGAAATAATGTATCATAAATGTATAAAAGTTGAGGAAAATACTATATTTTTATGAATTTAAAATGCCGTCTCATGTAGATGGTTAAGTCTTCTCAGAAGTACTTTAAAATTGATGACACATAGTGAAAAAATCACATGATTTCAAACAATTAATGGAAAAACATTAATCCATCTTCTTGAATCTTGGAACCAGGATTCTTGTGGGAGGCTTTGGTGTATCTATGTATCATTTCATTGCCTTCACACAAACCAGATCACGCCACCTGCGACTGTGGTTTGAAAAAAAA
Source organism: Nomascus leucogenys (assembly GCF_006542625.1). NCBI lineage: Eukaryota > Metazoa > Chordata > Mammalia > Primates > Hylobatidae > Nomascus > Nomascus leucogenys. Next base: position 27,510 of record NW_022096111.1, read on the forward strand.
AGAAAACATAATAATGATGCTGTCAATTCACCTGAGATTCCATGATCAAAATTAACCTATGAACAAAGCACAGACTTTATTATAATTACAAAATAGGATGTAATTTACATAAAATGTGAAAATATAAGCATAGATCCATATTTGATAAAAGTCTAAAGCTATGACAGGGAATGTTGGAGGGGAGGGAAGTTGTATACTAATCTCCACATCCTACTGAGCCAATCAGTGCTGTTCAAATTGGATGGACCATATATTATTTAAACAGTATATTACTTAAGCAAAGAACTAAGCACTGTAAGTATATTATTTAGAGAAAGCAAATTTTTAAAAAAATGCCTTAAAATTATACATTAAAGACTAAATTGGAAATACAGTTTTAGAAGAAGAAAGTGGGGTAAATGAGCTATATTCTCTACCGTTCATAAAAAGTCAAGGGATATTACTTAAAATGGATAAAACAAATTAGGTGATTATATAACATTATTTACAGTTCAAGAGAATAGCATATGGTAAAAAAAGAAAATGATAAATCTTGCCTAACTCTGAAAAACAGGACTGAGGTCTGTGGAAGGAAAAAACAAAGTTTCTGGTTTTCACTGTTTTTTTGCCCATCAAACTGTTTGAATGATTTTCAACGCACATGTGTTGGTTTAATTTAAAAATGTTCTTACTTACAGATCCCCTTGAATTACGTGTAAAATTAGGTTTCCTTTAGTCAATGGGGTATGAAAAGTAATCAACTCATCTAATGGAAGTTAGACATTAATAAATTATAATTTGGGGAAGAACATAAATGTACCCATTGAAAACAACCAGAAGATAGCACTTGGCTCTATGTTCTGCTTATCTAGGAAGTGGAATTCTTAAAATTAAAACAAAATAATAAGGAGCTTCACATTTTCTTTCTTTTTTTTTTTTAATTGAGATGGAGTCTA
>NW_022096112.1:0-16357 GCF_006542625.1 Nomascus leucogenys
GTTTCACCATGTTGGCCAGGCTGGTCTCGAACTCCTGAACTCTGACGATACCCCCCAACCCCGACCCCACCTCAGACTCCCAAAGTGCTGGGATTACAGGCGTGAGCTGCTGCACCTAACCCTGTTTCCTGAATTTTTAAATGGGACCAGTTTCACTTTGCATTAGGTGATTATTACATTAGAATTTTCTACAGCTTTAATTATCTGGGGCACACACTATTGCAATATCAGACTTAAAAATCATACTTATTCTCCCTTTCCCATATAAACTCAAGGCATTTAATGATTTATGAGGGTTATAAACCTCAATTCAAAAAAGCCCAAGTTCTGACATACCTCACTTAACCACTACCACTCCTCAATTCTAATATGCCTCAGCAGTCCACATAGGTGGTTATACTTCTGCCTCACCTCACTACTTCCTCATTACCTAACCACAAAAGAAAACTTTCAAGCATGCTACATTTGAGTATACAATAAATCTTTTTTTTTTTTCTTGAGACGGGAGTCTCACTCTGTGGCCCAGGCTGGAGTGCAGTGGCGCGATCTTGGCTCACTGCAAGCTCCGCCTCCTAGGTTCACACCATTCTCCTGCCTCAGCCTCCCAAGTAGCTGGGACTACAGGCGCCCGCCACCACACACCTGGCTAATTTTTTGTATTTTTTAGTAGAGATGGGGTTTCACGGGTTAGCCAGGATGGTCTCTATCTCCCGACCTCGTGATCCGCTCACCTCGGCCCCCCAAAGTGCTGGGATTACAGGCGTGAGCCACTGCGCCCGGGTTTTTGTTTTTGTTTTTGTTTTTTTTAAGACAGAGTCTCACTCTGTCATCCAGGCTAGAGTGCAGTGGTACGATCTCAGCTCACTGCAACCTCTGTCTCCCGGGTTCAAGCAATTCTCATGCCTCAGCCTCCCAACTAGCTGGGTACAGGCACGCGCCACTATGCTTGGCTAATTTTTGTATTTTTAGTAGAGATGGGATTTCACCATGTTGGCCAGACTGGTCTCCAACTCCTGGCCTCAAGTGATCCACCACCCTTGGCCTCCCGAAGTGCTGGAATTACAGGTGTGAGCCACCACGCCCAGTCAAGTGTACAGTAAGTCTTATGAAAATTTCAATTTGTCTATATCTTAGAGTATGCGTATTATTCAGATATATATCAGGTTTAAACGACTAGTAGCTAAATAAATATCCGCTGACCAAAAAAGTCAATAAAATAGCATTCTGTACTCAAAGTATTTGTAAGCTACAACATCTGTCTATATTAGTATGTATATTTGGGAATTTCTATATACAATATAAAAACTATATTAAAAATATTTTGACCAAAAACATCCTATTTTACTAAAAGTATCAATCATTAAAATTCTGTTGGCCGGGCACGGTGGCTCACGCTTGTAATCCCAGCACTTTGGGAGACCGAGGCGGGTGATCACGAGGTCAGGAGATCGAGGCCACGGTGAAACCTGGTCTCTACTAAAAATACAAAAAAAAAATTAGCCGGCATGGTGGCGGGCGCCTGTAGTCCCAGCTACTCGGAGAGGCTGAGGCAGGAGAATGGCGTGAACCCAGGAGGCAGAGCTTGCAGTGAGCCGAGATTGCGCCACTGCACTCTAGCCTGGGGCAACAGAGCGAGACTCCGTCTCAAAAAAAAAAAAAAAAAAAATTCTGTTGATACACTTGGGCCTTTAAACCCAGGTTTCACCCCAAAAGAAAACTCATAATCTATCTCAAATCACTTATGAAGATTCAGAAGTTCTAGGTCCACTTTTATCTCTATCTTCATCCAATTACCTAACTCTAAAATGGAAATTTATTTTGCCAATTAACAGTAATTTCTTAACGACCTTAGTGGTCTTGCAAAGTTCTTTAGAATTCATTATTTTCATAGCTAATACTAATCTTATCTGTATTCCATTTTCTCCATATGAATTATTATTTCTAACAAATTATTTTTTGTGAAAGGACTTCAGTAAGTTTACCTTAGATGCTCATAAGAGTTTAGATTACCAAAATAAAGGAATCAAGATTCTCAGGTTCATGACATAAAAACAAATACGAGCCTTTAAGTAATTCTTAATTTTTTGTATTTATATTATCTCAAAATCTAAAATATTTTTAACTACAAGCTTTCCTTAAAATTAAATTCTATTGAATCTAATAGGTCAAATTGCATTTTATTTTCAGGTCATCTGAAACATCAAAAGATTTTAATTCTAAAAGTTTAACAGTTACTCAGACTCCTAGATGAATAAACTAAAAAAAAAAAAAATACTTTTTTTTTTTTTTTTTTTTACGAAGACAGGTCTCACTCTGCCACACGGGGTGGAGTGCAATGGCGTGATCACAGCTCACTGTAGCCTCAAACTGCTGGGCTCATGGCATCCTCCAGCCTTAGCCTTTCAAGTAGATGGCACTACAAGCATGTGCCTGAAGCTAATTTTTTAATATTTCATAGAGATGAGGTCTCACTATGTTGCCCCAGGCTGTTCTTGAACTCCTGGGCTCAAGCAATCCTCCCGCCTTGGCCTCCCAAAGTTCTGGGATTACAGGCATGAGCCACCATGCCTGGCCTCAAAAATCTTTTTAAATTGTGTGAGCTACTAAACATTGTCCTTTTGCCAAAACAGAAACAGTAAATGTATTAGTATTCATTATTTAAGTTTTTTACTCAAAATGCATTCAGTATTTTTTTAAAGAAATATCTCACTCTACGGTACCTAAATGATTCCTAAATGGAAGCATATCTTTCACACGCTCTCCCAAAATTTTTGAGGCCTTTTTATATGAAAGACTTCTATACGAAATATCACCCAGGCACAGTGGCTCATGCCTGTAATCCCAGCACATTGGGAGGTCAAGGCAGGTGGATCACCTGAGGTCCAGAGTTCAAGACCAGCCTGACCAACGTGGAGAAACCCTGTCTCTACGAAAAATACAAAATTAGCTGGGAGTGTGGCGCATGCCTGTAATCCCAAGTACTCGGGAGGCGGAGGCAGGAGAATCACTGGAACCTGGCAGACAGTGGTTGCAGTGAGCCAAGATAGCGCCATTGCACTCCAGCAAAACTCCATCTCAAAAAAAAAAAAAAAAAAAAAAGAAAGAAAGAAAGAAAAGAAATATCAAGATCAATTTACTAAAGGCCTGCCGGGTGGATAAAATAAGAGAAATCTAGTATATTACTTGCACTTGAATAAACTGTTAAAATCATCTTAAAAGTCCAATTTTAATGCTAAAAGAACATTGTTAGGAATATTTATCTGAAGATATTTGATTCACTCATTTAATAAATGCAGGATAGAGATTATAACAGGTAGATCAAGTCTAAAAGTGTAATTACATGGCAGTACTAAAGTAACATCATCATGATGATCCAGACCTGTTTCATCTCACAGATGTATGGGTGTGGGAAAGAAAAATAAAAATCAACAGACTATGATTCATGTATTTTTCTACTTAGCCCCATATAATGCAAATTACAAAAACATAAAATAAAACTGGCACATCTTATGGAGTATATTTTAGTAAGTACGGAGACCCTTAGGGACTAATAAATGTACCACAGCCTGTCAAAGTCTATATAACCCCAAAGACCTTTTTTCACTAGAGAATAAAAGTATCCAGAGTTTACCTACACATACAAAAATCAAAATATTTTTAAATACTTGAAGAATAAAAACAAAGGACTTCCCTTTTACTTCTGTTCAGTCACACATCATCAGCACTTCTACTTTAAAGAGTTTAAGGCCGGGCGCGGTGGCTCAAGCCTGTAATCCCAGCACTTTGGGAGGCCGAGCGGGCGGATCACAAGGTCAGGAGATCGAGACCATCCTGGCTAACATGGTGAAACCCCGTCTCTACTAAAAAAATACAAAAAAAAATTAGCCGGGCGTGATGGCAGGCGCCTGTAGTCCCAGCTATGCGGGAGGCTAAGGCAGGAGAATGCATGAACCCGGGAGGCAGAGCTTGCAGTGAGCCGAGATCGTGCCACTGCACTCCAGCCTGGGCGACAGAGCAAGACTCCGTCTCAAAAAAAAATAAAAAAATAAAAAATAAATACTTTAAAGAGTTTAAAAACCTTTAGTTCCCAGACCCATGTAAAAAAAAAAAAACTGTTTTAATTAGAAAAAAATAAAAATAAGACATATAAAACAGAAGTTAAAGATTCTGATTTCAATGTTTAAAATTTTCTATGTGTGTGCCTAACCTAACTATCATTTGGAGTAAATTAAACTTAATTTTAGTCAGTTTCGGAGTAAATGTCGGTAATTTACTATGAAACTGACTAAAATTAAGTTTTCCTGATACATACTGAACCAGACACAAAGCAAATTTAAGTTAAAAACAGGATAATAGATGAAAAGATGTCTTTAAAATTAATTTAAATGTCATATATCTTAGTATATCGATTCAAGTGAAATAGTCAATAATCTTAAAAAAGGGAGATTTTATTTTCAAATAAAAAATAACTCTGACCATAAGTTTATTTAAATTTTCAGGACTATAAATACATATGCATACTCAAGAGTCATCAAAATCCTTATTGTTTTACTTATGGAATTTCTGTTACATACCATATATCTTTATAAAACAAATATATTTTAGAGTATATTGGGAGAAAATAAAATTACATACAAAATTATAAATAAGTTTAATACAATTTACTTAAAAGTATTTACAAGACACTTATTTATAAGCTAAGAAAATTAGCATTAATATCAGCCCTGAATCACATTCAGTAATTTAAGAAAAAACAATCAATGAGTTCTCCTTTCTCACCTGGCCTGTCCAGTTGATAAGTTCCATTCCTCTCGCTGACCAGTACTTCGTGATTTTGATTTGTCTTTGCAAACAGAATCAGGTTGTTTCAAAGTGCGTTTCGCTGGAGGAGATATGTGGCTATCACTTAAACTACCATCAACTTCAACTTTCTGAAAGACAATGTTAAAAATGTATTATTATTCCTATTAAGATAAATAGAATTGTAATATGGGGCCAGGCAGTGGCTCACTCCTGTAATCCCAGCACTTTGGTGGCCGAGTGGGCAGATCACTTGAGGTCAGGAGTTCAAGACCAGACTGGCCAACATGGCGAAACCCCACCTCCACCAAAAAAAAAAAAAAATTAACTGGGTGTGGTGCAGGCGCCTGTAATTCCAGCTACTTGGGAGGCTGAAGCAGGAGAATCGCTTGAACCCAGAGCAGAGGCTGCCGTGAGCCGACATCATGCCAGTGCAATCCAGCCTGGATGACAGAGCAAGACTTTGCCTCAAAAAAAAAAAAAAAAAAAAAAAAAAAAAAAAGAACTGTTAATATTCTTGGATAATCAAGCATTTTGTCAACCAATAAATTTTACTGAATTATACTACAAATATATCAAATGTATAATCTTAAATATAAAAACAAGAAAGATACATTTATAATCAGAAAAATACGTTGTTTCTGTTTTTATTTTGAAAAATGTTCAAGAAAGGGTGTTGTTCTTAAATGTTTGGTGTGATATGTATCTTTTTGTATGACACAATCCCTCACACCCTCCTAAATACTCCAGTATGTACCTCCCAAAACAAGGGCACTTTGCTACATTACCACCATACAACCCCCCAATCAGGAAATGAACATTGGTATAATACAGAGTCAAACCACAGACATATTCAAATTTTACCAAATGTCCCAACAACACCTCTCTTTCAGGTGCAGGGATCCTAAACAGAAACACATATTGCATTTAGTTAATGGACCTCCTCAGTCTCCCTCAATCAGTCTTTCCTTCTTTCCCTATCTTTCATGTCTTTTGACGGTCAAGAGTACAGGCGAGCCAGGTGCAGTGGCTCATGCATGTAATCCCAACACTTTGAGGCCAAGCGGGGCAGATCACCTGAGGTCAGGGGTTTCAGACAAGCCTGGTGAACCATTTGTATTAAAAAAATTTTTTTTAAAAGCCAGGTGTGGGGTACACGCCTATAATCCCAGCTACTCGGGAGGCTGAAGCACAAGAATCACTCAAACCCAGGAGGTGGAGGTTGCAGTGAGCAACCACTGCACTCCAGACTCCGTCTCAAAAAAATTAAAGAGTACAAGCCTTTCATTCTCTAGGACCACCCTCAATCTGGGCCCAGCTGATGTTCCTAATATCAGATTCAGGCCACATATTCTTAAAAAGAATACACAGAAATGATGCTGTGCGTACTATACCTATCCTTCCCATCCCTAGGGATTTAACCCTCATCACTTGGTCAACCTGGTGTCTGCCAGGTTTCTTCACTGTAAAGTACTATGTTTCCTTGTATTTGATTTATATATTATGGGGGATTATTTTGATAATTCACCATATCCTGTTCCTCATCAAATCTCTGCCAACCAGCCTTAGTATTCATTGACTACTCTTGCCATTATCAAATACCACAAAAGATGATGTATCTAATTCCATCGTTTCCTTCTACATTTGTAGTTGGCATTTTAACAGAGAGCTACCCTGTCCCCCCAAATTCATTTATTCATTTATATTTTTATCAGTATCATGGATTCTTATTTTATTCTACAAAATTAAATTTCCTACTCTATTTATTTTGTTGCTCAAATTATGTGAATTTAGCCAGTGTGAGCACCTTCAAGGCAATTCCCTGTGTCTTTGACACATCCTCATCATTTGAGTACTTCCTACTTTCTGGCACAACGAATTCTATAGGCTCATTTTATACTTTCCCTCTCTGGCCCTAGATTAGCATTTCTCCAAGGAGCCTTGGTTCCTCTTAGTCAATGATAAGATTTAGAAACCAAAAGCTGGGCACTACATGTGCACGTGTGCTCACTGTTACTGAGGTTTCACTGCAATTAAGTGCTCTCAGCAGAAAGAGCTAAGGAATATATAAACATATAGTAACATACACATACATATTAACCTAAATCTCTTTCTTGAGACAGAGTCTCAATCTATGTGATCATGGCTCACTGAGGGCCTCTGCCCTTCTGGACTCAAGCAATCCTCTAGCCTCAGCCTCCCAAGTAGCTGGGACTACAGGCACCTGCCACCATGCCCAGCTAATTTTTGTTGTTGTTAAGAGGGACCTCATTATATTGCCTAGACTGGTCTCAAACTCCTGGCCTCAAACTCCTGGTCTCAAACTCCTGCGCCCACCTCAGCCTCTGAAAGTGCTAGGATTATAGGTGTGAGGCACCACACCTCGCCCAGCAACTTTTTAAAGGTCTGAACAAAAAAATATTTGCCACCTGTTGTCTCTAAGGGAGGCCACTGCATCTATGCAATAAGAATCTGGTCTCCACAACCCTTTATCTTAACCCAGACACTCCTCTATACTAATTCCAGGTTTTTAGAAAATAACTCTTCCAACAAATTGCCAATTAGAAAATCTTTGAATCCACCTATCAGTTGTAAGCCCTCCATCTTTCCCGTCTTTCCAGAACGAACCGATGTAGACCTCACATGTACTGATTGATGTCATATGTTTTCCTAAAATGTATACAATAAAGCTATAACTCAACCACCTTGGGCACATGTTCTCAGGACCTCTTGAGACTGTGTCTTGGTCCATGGCCACTCACATTTGGCTCAGATAAATCTCTTTAATATTTTACAGAGTTTGACTCTTTTTGTCAACAAGTATCTATAATCCTTTTCAATATGCTACCATATAGAAATATCTGTGGCCAGGCACAGTGGCTCACACATGCAATCCCAAAACTTTGGGAGGTCAAGGCAGGACGACTACTTGAGGCCTGGAGTGCCAGACCAGCCTGGGCAATGTAATGAGACCTTATCTCTACAAAAAATTTAAAAATAAAAATTAGTTAAGTCAGGCACAGCTCATGCCTGTAATCCCAGAAATTTGCGAGGCCGAGGCGGGTGGATCACCTGAGGTCAGGAGTTCGAGACCAGCCTGACCAACATGGTGAAACCCATCTCTACTAAAAATACAAAATTAGCCAGGCATGGTGGCCCATGCCTGTAATCCCAGCTACTTGGGAGGCTGAGGCAGGAGAATTGCTTGAATCCGGGAGGCAGAGGTTCAGTGAGCTGAGATCATGCCATTGCACTCCAGCCTGGGCAACAAGAGGGAAACTCTGTCTCAAAAGAATAATAATAATTAGTTGGGCATGGTGGTATGCACCAGTGGTCCCAGCTACTCAGCGAGGGTGAGGTGGGAGGATCGCTTGAGCACAGGAGGTCAAGCCTGCAGTGAGCTGTGATCACGCCAAGCCTGGGCGAAAGACCAAGACCCCATCTCAAAAAAAAAAAAAAAAAGCCACAAGGCCATACTGGCACTAAAAAGGCACAAAAGAAAAAATAATTGAAATTCAAATATGAGCATGTATATAAATAAGATGGTGTATTAGTTTATAATACACCATCACTTATTAGGTTAAGTTCCCAATAAAAGCTAGCTAGCTACTTCCAAACTATATTCAGTACAGGGTGGAAAATCATTTAAGATATACTTCAATCTTGTAACAATCCTTTGTCAGTCAACATACTATACTCAAATGAGTGTTTTTTTAATTTAGTCCTTTCATTTTTTTTTTTTTTTCCTCTGAGATGGAGTCTCACTCTCTCACCCAAGCTGGAGTGCAGTGGCACGATCTCGGCTCACTGCAAGCTCTGCCTCCTGGGTTCAAGCGATTATCCTGCTTCAGCCTCCTGAGTAGCTGGGACTACAGGCACACGCCACCACGCCCAGCTAATTTTTGTATTTTTAGTAGAGACGGGGTTTCACCATGTTGGCCAGGCTGGTCTCGAACTCCTGACCTCGTGATCCGCCCACCTCAGCCTCCAAAGTGCTGGGATTACAAGTGTGAGCCACCGCGCCCAGTAGTCCTTTCATTTCTAATACAGTTTTCTTACTTTTTTTTTTTTTTTTTTTGAGACAGAGTCTAGCTCTGTCGCCCAGGCTGGAATGCAGTGGTCTTGGCTCACTGCAACTTCCACCTCCTGGTTCAAGCAATTCTCCTGCCTCAGCCTCCCAAGTAGCTGGGATTACAGGTACATACCACCACGCCCAGCTAATTTTTATATTTTTAGTAGAGACAGTGTTTCACTGTGTTGGCCAGGCTGGTCTCGAACTCCTGACCTCGTGATCTGCCCGCCTCGACCTCCCAAAGTGCTGGGATTAGAAGCATGAGCCACCGCGCCCGGCTCTTACTTTTTATTTTATATTTTTATTATTTTATTTATTTTATTTGAGACAGGGTCTCATTGCCAGGCTGTTCTCAAACTCCTGACCTAAAGAGATCCTCCCGCCTCGGCCCCCCAAAGCGCCGGGATTACAAGCATGAACCACCACGCCTAGCTTTAGTTTTCTTTATACTAGCTCACCCACTCCAACCTGGGATATTTATAGACTCCCAAGGTTAAAGTGTGCATTAAAGGTCATCTGACTGAATTACTAATCCAAGACATTCTTTACTCCAACTCTGGTCTGTGAACCAACAACATGGGCATCATCTATTTGGGAGCTCATTAGAAATGTAGAATCTCAGGCTCCACCCTCAGACCCACTGAATCAGAAACCATTTTTAAAAGATCCCAGGTGATTCATGTGCACATTAGAGTTTGAAAAGCATTATTATACAACACATTCAAGACGTAGTCACTGGACCACCTGACTGCCACCATCATGAGTTGCATGCGTGCTCCTGGGAAGGGCCTGTCTCAATCGGCTCTGCCCTGTCACTGCAAGGTTCCCACTTGGCTGAAGCTGACATCTGATGACATGAAGGAGCAGACTTACAAACTGACCAAGAAGGGTCTGCCTCCCTTACAAATCAGTGTGATCCTGAGGCTCATATGGTGTTGCACAAGTATGTTTTGTAACAGGCAATAGAATCTTAAGAATCCTTAAGTCCAAAAGACTTGCGCCTGATCTCCCTGAGGATCTCTACTGTTTAATTAAGCAAGCAGTTGCTATTCGAAAGCATCTTGACAAGAACAGAAAGGATAAGGATGCCAAATTCCATCTGATTCTGATAGACAAATTCACCCACTGGCTCGATATTATTAATATAAGACCAAGCAATCCTCCCTCCCAATTGGAAATATGAGTCATCCACAGCCTCTGCCCTGGTTGCATAAGTTTGTCTATGTACTCAAGTAATAAATGATTGTTTATTGACAAAAAAGGAGTCACTGAGGAAGCAACATCATGTGTTTTAAGCTAGACTATATCTGTGATACAGAAACTAGCACCTATAAACTACTATACCAATTTAGATAGCCCAGGCCAGCATTACTCCTTCCAATCAAATTTGGTTTTTTTGTTGTTGTTGTTTGTTTTTGTTTTTTTTTTTGAGACAGAGTCTCGCTCTGTCGCCCCAGGCTGGAGTGCAGTGGCGCGATCTCGACTCACTGCAAGCTCCGCCTCCCGGGTTCACGCCATTCTCCTGCCTCAGCCTCCTGAGTAGCTGGGACTACAGGCGCCCACCACCGCGCCCGGCTAATTTTTTTTTTGTATTTTTAGCAGAGACGGGGTTTCACCATATTAGCAGGATAGTCTCGATCTCCTGACCTCGTGATCCACCCGCCTCGGCCTCCCAAAGTGCTGGGATTACAGGCGTGAGCCATCACGCCCGGCCTTCTTCCAATCAAATTTGATCACTCACCTTCAAGACCTATCTCAGGACCCATTTTTTTTTCTTCATGAAATCTCCCTGAAGAATCTAACCTAAATTAAGCTTATCCCGCTACTAGTTGCAGCCCTACTATACATTTGGGCACTTGATTATTTCAACTTAGCATCATATATTTATCATCTTTAAAGTGCCATGTCCAAGTCTTGAAATTCTAGCAAGATTTTAAGCTCCTGAATTACAAAAACATACCCTATTTTTTAAAATTCCACGATAACAAGGAAAAAAACAACAACACAATTTCTGGAAATTTGTTCACAAATTATTAGTAGAAATTATTAGGGGCAAGAAAGGAGGGCTCATGGTGAATTAAGTTTGGGAAACAATGAGGTCCAAGGCTTTTTGCTGCGAAACTTCTAAGAGTATTATGATAACATGCAAAATAAATCTCTACGGATGGAATAAAGTATATAACATTTCACAAACTATTTGATCAAGCTCTCTTTTTTCATGGAACATCTGCAGGTACTAGTTTCCCAAACATACTCTGGAATAAGTACTATGTACCACTGAACTGAAGACAAAAAAAAAAAAGTAAAATATTTGAATTTTTTAAATAATCCGAGTATATAGTTACTTGAATATCAATTTAAGTGAGTTTTGCACATTTATTTATTGGTCATTTGCATATTCTACTGGCTTTCAATTCCACTCAGAAGTATTTCTCAAACTGTTGTTTACATACTACCTGAATCAAAAATCACTGCATTACTCATTAAAAATTACAACCTGCTGGACTGGAATCTCTGGAGGTGAAACGTTTTTAACGAGGGCTTCCAAATGGTTCTTAGTACACAAAAGTCTGAGGACCTCTGGCATATAACATACTTCAAGTATAATACAAAGTACATCATCCTAACTGCTACAATGTACTGATATATTTACTTTTTTGTCACGGGAGGGTTTCAATCTTGATTTGGCTCTACGACAGAGACCTCAGAATAAAGAGGATTACCAAAGACTCCTTCCCTCCAAAGAAATCTGGGGATTTAAATAAGCAAGCAACACGATGTAAACAGGTACAAAATAATTACTTCAGAACCATTTAATTAACTTCAAGCTTGGGAAAGCTTCTACCTACAAACCTGATGCTAACAATTCACCCTTAATAGGATGATCATAATGCTCAATCTTAACTTTTTCATCTTCAAAGCATTTTACTAGCTAATGATAACCTAACCCTTTGAGAGAAGGCGTTACCAGTTTCATGACAAAGATATTTAAAAGATTATGCAATCTACCCCACAGCCATTTAGCAATCTGTGTCAGAGTGATTATAATCCATGAGTAGGAAAGTACCTCAGGCATAAGGGAAATAATTTCAGTTAACTAACGTTTATTGAGGACCTATATGTACATAAGGCATCAAAGGCAGTGGTAAAAAGATGAATAAGAACTACCTGAGGCCAAGAACAGTGGCTCACACCTGTAATCCAACATTTTGGGAGGCGCAGGCGAGAGGATCCTTGCGGCCAGGAGTTTGAAACCAGTCTGAGTAACACAGCAAAACCCGTCTCTTTAAAAAAAAAAAAAAAAAAAAAAAAAAAAAAAACCTATTTGATGTAGACTTTAAAGGATGTTTTCGGCCGGGCATGGTGGCTCACGCCTGTAATCTCAACACTGAGAGGTTGAGGTGGGCGGATTGTTTGAGCTCAGGAGTTCAAGCTCAGCCTGGGCAAAATGGCAAGACCTGTCTCTACAAAAATATAGAAAAATAGCCAGTGTGCTGGTCCACGCCTGCAGTCCCAGCTACTTGGAGGCTGAAGTGGGAGAATCACCTGAGCCCCAGCAGTGAGGTTGCAGTGAGCCATAATCGCGTCACTGCACTCCAGTCTGGGCAACAGGGCAAGACTCTGTCTCAAAATAAATAAATAAATAAATAAATAAATAAATAAATAAATAAATGTTGCTTTCAAGTTTTCTATAGAAGTGGGAATATGTATTCTAACAACTTAATAATGGGACACATAAAATACCAGAACACAATCTAAGGATAACTTCCAGGAGAAGTATAATAATAATAATGTAAAATCCTACAGAAATTAATGAAAAGATATAGTCATCCCACTTAAGCAACTTTTTTGTTTAATTCTAACCTCTTTGAATAGATAATTTTTTTCAATTTGTAAAAACAATTTTCTTCTTGACTTTTACAGTCCCTTAAACCATACTCATCAGCTACCATAAATAGTGACTATTATTCTGTCATAAATCTTAAAAAGTGAGGCAAAAGAACTTGAGAATAACTAGAAATGAATAGATGTTGCTCTGGTTTTCAAGGAAGGCTTCATGCCCAGATCTAAATTTGTCAGAAATCTCAAAGCTGGATTTTAATCTAAAGACAAAAAGAATGAGGACAAGTATAGCATTTAAAAATGAGAGATGCATGGAAATAAGTGAATTGGCAGATCACGAGATTAAGTCAAAACTTGATGACGGCCTCATTTAGAATTGGGAAAATCAGAAAGCAGAAATTTAGTCCAGAAAACAAAATAACTAGATTAGTGATATCAGTGCTGTATTCAAAATAAATACACTAAGGGCAGGTATAAAAAGTGCTTGTTGTTGTTGGTAGTGGTGGTGGTAGTGGTGATGGTAGTGGTGGTGTGGGGAGCCAGGGAACAGGTGATGACGGGAGAAGTATAATGCTGAATTAGAATTGGAAAGTTAGTTTGGAATTATAGCCAGGAATCTAAGGAGAGGTCTATCAGGCTATGGGAAATACACCTCTGAGATGAAGTGAGTTAAGGAGCAGAGACAGATATGAAACATGGTCAAAAAGAAAATGATCATAGGTAATGTACAGAATATAAAAACAGAAGGGCAGAAGTCAAAACCTTAAAAAAATGCCTAATGAATGAGGATAAGCACAAGAGATGTCGTAAAAATCAGAGACAAATATAGTCTCTCACTAAAACAAGAGGAGTTAAACTGCTCCAAAAAGACTTAACAGAAGAAAGCTGATAAACCTGAGGATGTGTAAGTAAGAGATCATTATAACTTCTGACAGGGCAACGTCTGTGAAATGCAGAGTGGAAAACACTAGGTGAATAATGGAGCAAGTGGTCAGCAAATACAAGTGATGACTACAGAGCTAGTCTTACAAAAGTGTCAGAATTAAAAAAGAAAGAATAGTTTTAGAGTTGGAGGAAAGGATTTTCTTTCTTTTTGTTTTTTTTTAAGAAAAGACAACCTGGCTTCTTACAGAAAAAAGGGAACTGTAAGGGAGAATAAAACAAATTATTTAAAGAGTAAGTAAATGATGAGAGAAAAAGTCTCAAAGAGACAAAGAAAAAACAGAATAGGAACATTTTCCCCCAAGTTAGATCAGAAAATGTATGGGTGCAATCAAATCTTTTCCGATTTCCTTATAGGACAGGCTTTTTGTATACTTTTTTTTTTAACAAGTATTCCTGTTTTCACAAGAAAGCTTAGAAGTGCAGTCAATTTCTTTTTCTTTCATTTATAAAAGGAATGCACGAGGCAGTTTACCATGACTGCAAAAAAACAAAACTCTGCACTGCTATTTATTTATTTAGGGCCAACACTATTCTACAAAGTCCTGAAATGGCAAGCATATAAAATGTTCTAAATTTTCCTCAAATATTCCAAGAACAAGGGTTACTAGTTTAGTATTTCTAAGAATCATCAAGAAAGAATACAGAAAGAGAAAAAATACATAGAAGTGACCTGTTAGTTCTGGAGATACAGAAAGATTAAAAAACAGTCTATAATAATTTAAAATGCACTTTTCTTCCACATAAAAATTTCTAAAAGGTAGTTTCTAAAAATCTGAAAATATTACATTATTTAAAATAAGAAAGAGACAATGTGGGTACTGAAAAATGCCACATGGTCAGGCATGATAGCTCACATCTATAATCCCAACACTTTGGGAGGCTGAAATAAAAGATCACTTAAACCCATGAGTTCAAGAACAGCCTGGCCAACGAAGTAGACTCTGAGACTTGTCTCTACAAAAAGTTTAAAAATTAGCCATGCGTAGTGGCACATGCCTGTGGTCCCAGCTACTCAGGAAGCTGAGGTAGGTGGATCGCTTGAGCCAGGGAGGTCCAGGCTGCAGTGAGCCATGATTACACCACTGCACTCCAGCTTGGGTGACAGAGTGAGACCCTGTTTCAAAAAAAGAAAAAGAAAAGAAAAGAAAAATGCCACAGACTTTGAAGTTGTACAGACAGGACCAATCTTACATTGCAGCACTACCACTATAACTCAGAAACTACTATTTACCTCATGAGATTGTTAGAAGAATCAAGGAGGTAGTATAAGTAACAAATTTTATACCTACTGTCTCACAGTAGATACAATCTCAAGTAAGAATACTTGTTTGGCTTTATAGAATTAATGTAACTTCACAAGCTTATTAATTACTTTCAATAATTCATTCCTTTCACAACAAAATTTATTAAGTGCCTGTTTTTGTGTTAGATACTAAAGATACTTAGCGCTAAGGTAGTCCCTGCCTTTCATGGAAGTTAAAATTTAACACCTTAAATTAGCTGGTAAAGGTATAAGAAAATAGTGCTGATAGTATTGGGAATGGGGTACAAACTGGTTAGTCTCAGTGTAAAAGCAATTTGGAAAACCTATGAAAATTTAAAATACCATTATCGTTTGACCAGTAATTCCACTTTATCTATAAGAGAAAGGTCGGCTGGGCGCGGTGGCTCACACCTGTAATCCCGATACTTTGGAAGCAGAGGCGGGCAGATCACTTGAGGTCAGGAGTTCAAGACTAGCCTCGCCAACATGGTGAAACCCTGCCTCTACTAAAAATACAAAAAAAAATTGGCCGGGTTTGGTGGTGGGCCTGTAATCCCAGCTACTCAGGAGACTGAGACAGGAGAATCACTTGAACCTGGGAGGCGGAAGTTGCAGTGAGCGGAGATGGCGCCACTGCACTCCAGCCTGGGCAAGAGAGGAAGACTCCGTCTCAAAAAAAAAAAAAGAAAGGTCATTTTCTGCTACACTATTATGAAGTGAAAAGTATGGAGAAAACCTGTGTGCTAACCGGTTAAATATGTGGCAGTATAATGATACAAAGAAATATTAGAACTATCAGAAAAGGCTCCTGGTCAACAGTGCGAGGAAAAAAAAGAAATATTAACCATCAAGAAAAAATGAAATAAGCCAGATGTGGTGGCTCATACCTGTAATCTCGGCATTTTGGGAAACCCAAAGCATGGTGGTACGTGCCTGTAGTCCCAGCTACTCAGGAGGCTGAGGTGGGAGATCACTTGAGTCTAGGAGGTGAAGGCTGCAGTGAGCCATGACTGCACCACTGCACTCCAGCCTGGGTGACAAAGTGAGACATTGCCTCCAAATATATATATATACATACATATATATACATACACACATATTGCACATATACCTATGGGTACAACCTATGGGTTGTTTATATATGCATATGTGTGTGTCATATGTGTGTACACACATATAACCCATAGTACATGTGCAATGGTCAGAAGGATGTACAACAGCTTTAACAGTGGTTATCCCTCAGAAGAAACAAACTGGAGAAATTAGGGAACAGGGAAAAAGGCCTTTTCTGTGTATGTACATATTATTTGAAATATTTATTTCATCATAATTTGTGGAAATAAAACAAAGTAATATTTATTTCATACTTTTTAAGTAAGAATAAAATATTTTTCCAAAGAGCTGAGGTTGAGTCTTGCATAAGTTTGGGGTTT
>NW_022096113.1:0-35267 GCF_006542625.1 Nomascus leucogenys
TCTTTAAACTAACACAGTTGAACCTTAATTTTGATTGAACAGTTCGGAAAAACTCTTTCTGTAGAAAATGCAAGTGGGCATTCATGGCGCTAAGAGGCCTATAGTTGAAAAGGGATTATCTTCATACAAAAACTACAAAGAAGCAATCTGTGAAACTTCTTTCTGTTCTGTGCATTCAACTAACAGTGTTGAACCTTAGTTTTGATTGAGCAGTTCTGAAACACTCTTTCTGTAGACAATGCAAGAGGACATTCATGGCCCTAAGAGGCCCATAGTAGAAAAAGGAATATCTTCAAAAAAAAACTACACAGAAGCAATCTGTGAAACTTCTTTCTGTTCTGTGCATTCAAGTAACAGAACTGAAACTTACATTTGATTGAGCAGTTCTGAAACTCACTTTCTGTAGAAAATGTAAGTGGACCTTCTGAGCGCTAAGAGGCCTATAGCGGAAAAATTAATATCTTCAAATAAAAACTACACAGATGCATTCTGTGAATCTTCTTTCTGTTCTGTGCATTCAACTAACAGAGTTTAACCTTACTTTTGATTGAGCAGTTCTGAAACACTCTTTCTGTAGAAAATGCAATTGGACATTCAGGGCGCTAAGAGGCCTATAGTGGAAAAGGAATATTTTCAAATAAAAACTGCACAGAAGAAATCTGTGAAACTTCTTACTGTTCAGTGCATTCAACTAACAGATTTGAACCTCAGTTTTGATTGAGCAGTTCTGAAACACTCTTTCTGTAGAAAATACAAGTGGACATTCAGGGCGCTAAGAGGACTATAGTGGAAAAGGAAAAAGTTCACATAAAAACTACACAGAAGTTATCTGTGAAACGTCTCTCTTTTTTTTGCATTCAACTAACGGAGTTGAAGCTTACTTTTGATTGAGAAGTTCTGAAACACTCTTTCTGTAGGAAATGCAAGTGGACCTTCGGAGCGCTAAGAAGCCTATAGCGGAAAAAGTAATACCTACAAATACAAACTACACAGAAGCATTCTGTGAAACTTCTTTCTGTTCTTTGCATTCATCTAACAGATTTGAAACTTACGTTTGATTGAGCACTTCTGAAACACCTTTCTATAGAAAATGCAATTGTACATTCAGGGAGCTAAGAGGCCTATATTGGAAAAAGTAATATTTTCAAATAAAAACTGCACAGAAGCAATCTGCGAAACTACTTACTGTTCTGTGCATTCAACTAACATAGTTGAACGGTAGTTTTTATTGAGCAGTTCTGAAACTCTCTTTCTGTAGAAAATGCAAGTGGACATTCAGGGCGCTGAGAGGCCTATAGTGGGAAAATTAATATCTTCAAATATAAACCACACAGAAGCAATCTGTGAAACTTCTTACTGTTCTGTGCATACAACTAACAGAGTTGAACCTTAGTTATTTTTGAGCAGTTCTGAAACACTCTTTCTGTAGAAAATGCAAGTGAACATTCAGGGAGCTAAGAGGTCTATAGTTGAAAAAGGTAAATGTTCAAATAAAAACTACAAAGAATCTATCTGTGAACTTCTTCCAGTTCTGTGCATTCAACTAACAGATTTCAACCTTAGTTTTGATGAGCAGTTCTGAAACACCCTTTCTGTAGAAAATGCAAGTGGACATTCCGGGCGCTAAGAGGCCTATGGTGGAAAAAGGAATACCTTCAAATAAAAACTACACAGAGCAATCTGTGAAACTTCTTACGGTTCTGTTCTTTAAACTAACACAGTTGAACCTTAATTTTGATTGAACAGTTCTGAAACACTCTTTCTGTAGAAATGCAAGTGGACATTCATGGCGCTAAGAGGCCTATAGTGGAAAAGGGATTATCAAAAAAAAAACAAAGAAGCAATCTGTGAAACTTATTTCTGTCTGTGCATTCAACTAACAGAGTGAACATTAGTTTTGATTGAGCAGTTCTGAAACACTCTTTCTGTAGAAAATCAAGTGGACATTCAGGGCGCTAAGAGGCCTGTAGTGGAAAAGGAATAAGTTCAAATAAAAACTACACAGAAGATATCTGTGAAACTTCTCTCTGTTCTGTGCATTCAACTAACAGAATGAAACTTAGTTTTGATTGAGCAGTTCTGAAACACTCTTTCTGTCGAAAATGCAAGTGGACATTCATGGGCGCTAAGAGGCCTATAGCGGAAAAAGTAATATCTTCAAATAAAAACTATAGAGAAGCATTCTGTGAAACTTCTTTCTGTTCTGTGCATTCAAGTAACAGAGTTGAACCTGACTTTTGATTGAGCAGTTCTGAAACACTCTTTCTGTAGAAAATGCAAGTGGACCTTCGGAGCGCTAAGAGGCCTGCTGCTGAAAATGTAATATCTTCAAATAAAAACTACACGTAAGCATTCTGTGAAACTTCTTTCTGTTCTGTGCATTCAACTAACAGAGTTTAACCTTACTTTTGATTGAGCAGTTCTGAAACACTCTTTCTGTAGAAAATGCAATTGGACATTCACTGCGCTAAGAGGCCTATAGTGGAAGAGGAATATTTTCAAATAAAAACTGCACAGAAGAAATCTGTGAAACTTCTTACTGTTCTGTGCATTCAACTAACAGAGTTGAACCTCAGTTTTGATTGAGCAGTTCTGAAACACTCTTTCTGTAGGAAATACAAGTGGACATTCAGGGAGCTAAGAGGACTATAGTGGAAAAAGGAAAAAGTTCACATAAAAACTACACAGAAGCTATCTGTGAAACTTCTCTCTGTTCTGTGCATTCAACTAACAGAGTTGAACCTTAGTTTTGATTGAGAAGTTCTGAAACACTCTTTCTGTAGAAAATGCAATTGGACATTCAGGGCGCTAAGAGGCCTATAGCGGAAAAAGAAATATCTTCAAATAAAAACTACACAGAAGCATTCTCTGAAACTTCTTTCTGTTCTGTGCATTCAACTAACAGAGTTTAATCTTACTTTTGATTGAGCAGTTCTGAAACACTCTTTCTGTAGAAAATGCAATTGGACATTCAGGGCGCTAAGAGGCCTATAGTGGAAAAGGAATATTTTCAAATAAAAACCGCACAGAAGAAATCTGTTAAACTTCTTATGGTTCCGTGCATTCAACTAACAGTGTTGAACCACAGCTTTGATTGAGCAGATCTGAAACACTCTTTCTGTAGAAAATACAAGTGGACATTCAGGGCGCTAAGAGGACTATAGTGGAAAAAGGAAAATGTTCACATAAAAACTACACAGAAGCTATCTGTGAAACTTCTTTCTGTTCTGTGCATTCAACTAACAGAGTTGAACCTTACTTTTGATTGAGCAGTTCTGAAACACTCTTTGTTTAGAATATGCAAGTGGACATTCGGTGCGTAAGAGGCCTATAGCGGAAAAAGTAATATCTTCAAATAAAAACTACACAGAAGCATTCTGTGAAACTTCTTTCTGTTCTGTGCATTCAACTAACAGAGTTTAACGTTACTTTTGATTGAGCAGTTCTGAAACACTCTTTCTGTAGAAAATGCAATTCGACATTCAGGGCGCTAAGAAGCCTATAGTGGAAAATGTATATTTTCAAATAAACACTGCACGGAAGAAATCCGTGAAACTTCTTACTGTTCTGTGCATTCAACTAACAGTGTTGAACCTCAGTTTTGATTGAGTAGTTCTGAAACACTCTTTCTGTAGAAAATACAATTGGACATTCAGGGCGCTAAGAGGACTATAGTGGAAAAAGGAAAAATTTCACATAAAAACTACACAGAAGCTATCTGTGAAACTTCTCTCTGTTCTGTGCATTAAACTAACGGACTTGAACCTTACTTTTGAGAAGTTCTGAAACACACTTTCTGTAGAAAATGCAAGTGGACCTTCGGAGCGCTAAGAGGCCTATAGCGGAAAAAGTAATACCTTCAAAGACAAACTGCACAGAAGCATTCTGTGAAACTTCTTTCTGTTCTTTGAATTCATCTAACAGAGTTGAACCTTACTTTTGATTGAGCACTTCTGAAACACCCTTTCTATAGAAAATGCTATTGGACATTCAGGGAGCTAAGAGGCCTATAGTGGAAAAAGGAATATTTTCAAATAAAAACTGCACAGACGTAATCTGCGAAACTTCTTACTGTTCTGTGCATTTAACTAACATAGTTGAACGGTAGTTTTTATTGAGCAGTTCTGAAACAATCTTTCTGTAGAAAATGCAAGTGGACATTCAGGGCGCTGAGAGGCCTATTGTGAGAAAAGGAATATCTTCAACTAAAAACCACACTGAAGCAATCTGTGAAAATTCTTACTGTTCTGTGCATCCAACTAACAGAGTTGTACCTTAGTCATTATTAAGCAGTTCTGAAACACTCTTTCTGTAGAAAATGCCAGTGAACATTCAGGGCGCTAATAGGCCTATAGCGGAAAAATGAATATGTTCAAATAAAAACTACACAGAAGCAATCTGTGAAACTTCTTACTGTTCTGTGCATTCAACTAACAGAGTTGAACCTTAGTTTATATTGAGCAGTTATGAAACACTCTTTCTGCAGAAAATGCAAGTAAACATTCATTGCGCTAAGAGGTCTATACTTGAAAAGGTACATGTTTAAATAAAAACTACAAAGAAGCTATCTGTGAAACTTCTTACAGTTCTGTGCATTCAACTGACAGAGTTCAACCTTACTTTTGATTGAGCAGTTCTGAAACCCCCTTTCTGTAGAAAATACAAGTGGTCATTCAGGGCGCTAAGAGGCCTTTGGTGGAAAAAGGATCACCTTCAAACAAAAACTACACAGAAGCAATATGTGAAACTTCTTACGGTTCTGTTCTTTAAAGTAACACAGTTGAACCTTAATTTTTATTGAACAGTTCTGAAACACTCTTTCTGTAGAAAATGCAAGTGGACATTCATGGCGCTAAGTGTCCTATAGTGGAAAAGGGAATATCTTCAAACAAAAACTACAAGGAATCAATCTGTGAAACTTCTTTCTGTTCTGTGCATTCAACTAACAGAGTTGAACCTTAGTTTTGATTGAGCAGTTCTGAAACACTCTTTCTGTAGAAAATGCAAGAGGTCATTCAGGGCGCTAAGAGGCCTATAGTGGAAAAAAGAATAAGTTCATTTAAACCACACAGAAGATATCTGTGAAACTTCTCTCTGTTCTGTGCATTCAACTAACAGAGTTGAACCTTAGTTTTGATTGAGCAGTTCTGAAACACTCTTTCTGTAGAAAATGCAAGTGGACATTCATGGCGCTAAGAGGCCCATATTAGAAAACGTAATACCTTCAAACAAAAACCACACAGAAGTAATCTGTGAAACATCTTTCTGTTCTGTGCATTCAACTAACAGAGTTGAACCTTACTTTTGATTGAGCAATTCTGAAACACACTTTCTGTAGAAAATGCAAGTGGACTTTCGGAGCGCTAAGAGGCCTATAGCGGAAAAAGAAATATCTTAAAATAAAAACTACACAGAAGCATTCTGTGAAACTTCTTTCTGTTCTGTGCATTCAACTAACAGAATTTAACCTTACTTTTGATTGAGCAGTTCTGAAACACTCTTTCTGTAGAAAATGCAATTGGACATTCAGGGCGCTAAGAGGCCTATAGTGGAAAAGGAATATTTTCAAATAAACAATGCACAGAAGAAATCTGTGAAACTCCTTACTGTTCTGTGCATTCAACTAACAATGTTGAACCTCAGTTTTGATTGAGCCGTTATGAAACACTCTTTCTGTAGAAAATACAAGTGGACATTCAGGGCGCTAAGAGGACTATAGTGGAAAAAGGAAAAATTTCACATAAAAACTACGCAGAAGCTATCTGTGAAACTTCTCTCTGTTCTGTGCATTCAACTAACGGAGTTGAACCTTACTTTTGATTGAGAAGTTCTGAAACACTCTTTCTGTAGAAAATGCAAGTGGAACTTCGGAGCGCTAAGAGGCCTATAGCGGAAAAATAATACCTTCAAATACAAACTACGCAGAAGCATTCGGTGAAACTTCTTTCTGTTCTTTGCATTCATCTAACAGAGTTGAACCATACTTTTGATTGAGCACTTCTGAAACACCCTTTCTATAGAAAATGCTATTGGACATTCAGGGAGCTAAGAGGCCTATAGTGGAAAAAGGAATATTTTCAAATAAAAACTGCACAGAAGTAATCTGCGAAACTTCTTACTGTTCTGTGCATTCAACTAACATAGTTGAACGGTAGTTTTTATTGAGCAGTCCTGAAACACTCTTTCTCTAGGAAATGCAAGTGGACATTCAGGGCGCTGAGAGGCCTATAGTGGGAAAAGGAATATCTTCAAATAAAAACCACACAGAAGCAATCTGTGAAACTTCTTGCTGTTCTGTGCATTCAACTAACACAGTTGAACCTTAATTTTGATTGAACAGTTATGAAACACTCTTTCTGTAGTAAATGCAAGTGAACATTCATGGCGCTAAGAGGCCTATAGTGGAAAAGGGAATATCTTCAAACAAAAACTACAAAGAAGCTATCTGTGAAACTTCTTTCTGTTCTGTGCTTTCAACTAACAGAGTTGAACCTTAGAATTGATTGAGCAGTTCTGAAACACTCTTTCTGTAGAAAATACAAGTGGACATTCTGGGCGATAAGAGGCCTATAGTGGAAAAAGGAAAAAGTTCACATAAAAACTACACAGAAGCTATCTGTGAAACTTCTCTCTGTTCTGTGCATTCAACTAACGGATTTGAACCTTACTTTTGATTGAGAAGTTCTGAAACACTCTTTCTGTAGAAAATGCAAGTGAACATTCAGGGCGCTAAGAGGCCTATAGCGGAAAAATGAATATGTTCAAATAAAAACTACACAGAAGCAATCTGTGAAACTTCTTACTGTTCTGTGCATTCAACTAACAGAGTTGAACCTTAGTTTATATTGAGCAGTTATGAAACACCCTTTCTGCAGAAAATGCAAGTGGACATTCACGGCGCTAAGAGCCCTATGGTGGAAAAGGAATACCTTCAAATAAAAACTACACAGAAGCAATCTGTGAAACTTCTTACGGTTCTGTTCTTTAAACTAACACAGTTGAACCTTAATTTTGATTGAACAGTACTGAAACACTCTTTCTGTATAAAATGCAAGTGGACATTCATGGCGCTATGAGGCCTATAGTGGAAAAGGGAATATCTTCAAACAAAAACTACAAAGAAGCAATCTGTGAAACTTCTCTCTGTTCTGTGCATTCAACTAACAGAGTTGAACCTTAGTTATTATTGATCAGTTCTGAAACACTCTTTCTGTAGAAAATACAAATGGACATTCAGGGCGATAAGAGGCCTGTAGTGGAAAAAGGAATAAGTTCAAATAAAAACTACACAGAAGATATCTGTGAAACTTCTCTCTGTTCTGTGCATTCAACTAACAGAGTTGAACCTTAGTTTTGATGGAGCAGTTCTGAAACACTCTTTATGTAGAAAATGCAAGTGGAAATTGAGGGCGCTAAGAGGCCTATAGCGGAAAAATGTATATGTTCAAATAAAAACTACACAGAAGCAATCTGTGAGACTTCCTTCTGTTCTGTGCATTCAACTAACAGAGTTGAACATTACTTTTGATTGAACAGTTCTGAAAAACTCTTTCTGTAGAAAATGCTAGTGGACATTCGGAGCGCTAAGTGGACTATAGCGGAAAAAGGAATATCTTCAAAGAAAAACTACACAGAAGTTTTCTCTGTAACTTCTTTCTGTTCTGTGCATTCAACTAACAGATTTGAAACTTACTTTTGATTGAGCGGTTGTGAAACACTCTTTCTGTAGAAAATGCAAGGGGACATTCAGGGCGCTAAGAGGCCTATGGTGGATAAAGGAATATCTTCAAATAAAAACTACAGAGAAGCAATCTGTGAAACTTCTTACTGTTCTGTTCTTTCAACTAACACATTTGAGCCTTAATTTTGATTGTGCAGTTCTGAAACACTCTTTCTGTAGAAAATGCATGTGGACATTCGGAGTGCTAAGAGGCCCATAGCGGAAATAGGAATATATTCAAATAAAGCTACACAGAAGCATTCTGTGAAACTACATTCTGTTCTGTGCATTCAACTAACAGAGTTGAACCTTACATTTGATTGAGCAGTTCTGAAACACTCTTTCTGTAGAAAATGCAAGTGGACAGTTGGAGCGCTAAGAGGCCTGTAGCGGAGAAAGGAATATCTTCAATTAAAATCTACACAGAATCATTCTGTGAAAACTCTTTATGTTCTGTGCATTCAACTAATAGAGTTGAAGCTTAATTTTTATTGAGCATTTCTGAAACACTCTTTCTGTAGAAACTGCAAGTTGACATTCGGAGTACTAAGACGCCTATAATGCAAAAGGAATATCTTTAAATAAAAACCACACAGAAGCATTCTGTGAAACTTTTTTCTCTTCTGTGCATTCAACTAACAGTGTTGAACCTTACTTTTGATTCAGCAGTTCAGAAACAGTCTCTCTGTAGAAAATGCAAGTGGACATTCGGAGCGCTAAGAGTCCTATAGCGGAAAAAGGAATATCTTCAAATAAAAACTACACAGAAGCAATCTGTGAAACTTCTTACTGGTCTGTGTATTCAAATAACAGAGTTGAAACTTAGATTTGATTGAGCAGTTTTGAAACACTCTTTCTGTAGAAATTGCAAGTGGAATTTCAGGGCGCTAAGAGGCCTATAGCGGAAAAATTAATATGTTCAAATAAAAACTACACAGAAGCAATCTGTGAAACTTCTTTCTCTTCTGTGCATTCAACTAACAGAGTTGAAAATTACTTTTGATTGAACAATTCTGAAACACTCTTTCTGTTGAAAATGCAAGTGGACACTCGGAGCGCTAAGAGGACTATAGCGGAAAAAGGAATATCTTCATATAAAAACTACACAGAAGCATTCTGTGAAACTTCTTTCTGTTCTGTGTATTCAACTAACGGAGTTGAACCTTACATTTGATTGAGCAGTTCTGAAACACTCTTTCTGAGAAAATGTAAGTGGACATTCAGGGCGCAAAGAGGCCTATGGTGGATAAAGGAATATCTTCAAATAAAAACTACAGAGAAGCAATCTGTGAAACTTCTTACTGTTCTGTGCTTTCAACTAACAGAGCTGAAACTTAGTTTTGATTGAGGAGTTCTGAAACACTCTTTCAGTAGAAAATGCAAGTGGAAATTCAGGGCGCTAAGAGGCCTATAGCAGAAAAATGAATATGTTCAAATAAAAACTACACGGAAGCAATCTGTGAAACTTCTTTCTGTTCTGTGCATTCAACTAACAGAGTTGAACCTTACTTTTGATTGAACAGTTCTGAAACACTCTTTCTGTAGAAAATGCAAGTGGACATTCGCAGCGGTAAGAGGCCTACAGCCGAAAAAGTAATATGATCAAATAAAAACTACACAGAAGCAATCTGTGAAACTTCTTACTGTTCTGTGCTTTCAACTAACAGAGTTGAACCTTAGTATTGATTGAGCAGTTCTGAAACACCCTTTCTGTAGAAAATGCAAGTGGACATTCATGGCGCTAAGAGGCCTATGGTTGAAAAAGGAATATTTTCAAATAAAAACTACACAGAAGCAATCTGTGAAACTTCTTTCCGTTCTGTGCATTCAACTAACAGGGTTGAAACTTAGTTTTGATTGAGCAGTTCTGAAACACTCTTTCTGTAGAAAATGCAAGTGGACATTCAGGGCGCTAAGAGGCCTACAGTGGAAAAAGGAATATGTTCAACTAAAAACTACTCAGAACCTATCTGTGAAACTTCTTTCTGTTCTGTGCATTCAACTTACAGAGTTGAACCTTACTTGTGATTGAGCAGTTCTGAAACACCCTTTCTGAAGAAAATGCAAGTGGACATTCTGAGCGCTAAGGGGCCTATAGCGGAAATAGGAATATATACAAATAAAAACTACTCAGAATCATTCTGTGAAACTTCTTTCTGTTCTGTGCATACAACTAACAGAGTTGAACCTTACCTTTGATTGAGCAGTTCTGAAACTCTCTTTCTGTATAAAACGCAAGTGGACCTTCGGAGCGCTAAGAGGCCTACAGCGGAAAAATGAATAACTTCAAATAAAAACTACACAGAATCATTCTGTGAAACTTCTTTCTGTTGTGAGCATTCAACTAAGAGAATTGAAACTTACTTTTGATTGAGCAGTTCTGAAACAATCTTTCTGTAGAAAATGCAAGTGGACATGAAAGGTGCTAGGAGGCCTATAGCGGAAAAAGGAATAACTACAAATAAAAACTACACAGAAACAATCTGCGAAACTTCTTACTGTTCTGTGCATTAAACTAACAGAGTTGAACGTTAGTTTTGATTGAGCTGTTCTGAAACACTCTTTCTGTAGAAAATGCAAGTGGAAAATCAGGGCGCTATGAGGCCTATAGCGCAAAAATAAATATGTTCAAATAAAAACTACACAGAAGCATTCTGTGAAACTACTTTCTGTTCTGTGCATTCAAATAACAGATTTGAACCTTAATTTGATTGACGTTTGAAACACCTTTCTGTAGAAAATCAAGTGGACTTCGGGCGCTAAGAGGCCTATGGGGAAAAAGGAATATCTTCAAATAAAACTACACAGAAGCATCTGTGAAACTTTTCTGTTCTGTGCATTCAACTACAGATTGAACCTTAGTTTTGATTGAGCAGTTCTGAAACACTCTTTGTGTAGAAAATGAAAGTGGACATTCAGGGCGCTAAGATGCTATGTGAAAAAGAAACTTCAAAAAAACAAAAGCATTGGAAACTATTCTGTTCGGCACATACAGATTGAACTACTTTGTTGACAGCAAGATTCTTAAACTCCTTCTGTTGTGATTCAGCTAACAGATTTGAAACTTACTTTTGATTGAGCAGTTCTGAACAGTCTTCTGTAGATTATGCAAGTGGACATTCAGGGCGCTAAGAGGCCTATAGTGGAAAAAGGAATATCTTCAAATAAAAACAACACAGAAGAAATCTGTGAAACCTCTTGGTGTTCTGTTCTTTCAACTAACCCTGTTGAACCTTAATTTTGACTGAGCAGTTCTGAAACACTCTTTCTGTAGGAAAAGCATGTGGACATTCATGGCGCTAAGAGGCCTATAGTGGAAAAAGGAATATGTTCACATAAAAACTACACAGAAGCAATCTGTGAAACTTCTTTCTGTTCTGTGCATTCAACTAAGAGAGTAGAACCTTACATTTGATTGAGCAGTTATGAAACACTCCTTCTGTAGAAAATGCAAGTAGACGTTCGGAGCGTTAAGAGGCCTATACCGCAAAAAGGAATATCTTCAAATAAAAACTACACAAAAGCATTCTGTGAAACTCCTTTCTGTTCCGTGCATTCAGCTAACAGATATGAAACTTACTTTTGATTGAGCAGTTCTGAAACAGTCTTTCTGTAGATTATGCAAGTGGACATTCAGGGCGCTAAGAGGCCTATGGTTGAAAAAGGACTACCTTCAAATAAAAACTACCCGGAAGCAATCTGTGAAACTTCTTACTGTTCTGTTCTTTCAACGAACATATTTGAACCTTAATTTTGATTGAGCAGTTCTGAGACACTATTTCTGTAGAAAATGCAAGTGGACATTCACGGCGCTAAGAGGCCTGTAGTGGAAAAAGGAATATCTTCAAACAAGAACTACACAGAAGCAATCTGTGAAACTTCTTTCCGTTCTGTGCATTCAACTAACAGGGTTGAACCTTAGTTTTGATTGAGCACTTCTGAAACCCTCTTTCTGTAGAAAATGCAAGTGGACATTCAGGGCGCTAAGAGGCCTACAGTGGAAAAAGGAATATGTTCAACTAGAAACTACTCAGAACCTATCTGTGAAACTTCTTTCTGTTCTGTGCATTCAACTAACAGAGTTGAACCTTACTTGTGATTGAGCAGTTCTGAAACACCCTTTCTGTAGAAAATGCAAGTGGACATTCTGAGCGCTAAGGGGCCTATAGCGGAAATAGGAATATCTACAAATAAAAACTACACAGAAACAATCTGCGAAACTTCTTACTGTTCTGTGCATTAAACTAACAGAGTTGAACGTTAGTTTTGATTGAGCAGTTCTGAAACACACTTTCTGTAGAAAATGCAAGTGGAATCAGGGCGCTATGAGGCCTATAGCACAAAAATAAATATGTTCAAATAAAAACTACACAGAAGCAATCTGTGAAACTTCTTTCTGATCTGTGCATTCAGCTAACAGAGTTCAACCTTACTTTTGATTGAACAGTTCTGAAACACCGTTTCTGTAGAAAATACAAGTGGACATTCGGAGCGCTAAGAGGCCTATAGCGGAAAAAGGAATATCTTCAAATAAAAACTACACAGAAGCATTCTGTGAAACTACTTTCTGTTCTGTGCATTCAAATAACTGATTTGAACCTTAGATTTGATTGAGCGGTTTTGAAACACTCTTTCTGTAGAAAATGCACGTGGACCTTCAGGGCGCTAAGAGGCCTATGGTGGAAAAAGGAATATCTTCAAATGAAAACTACACAGAAGCAATCTTTGAAACTTCATACTGTTCTGTGCATTCAACTGACAGACTTGAACCTTAGTTTTGATTGAGCAGTTCTTAAACACTCTTTGTGTAGAAAATGAAAGTGGACATTCAGGGCGCTAAGATGAATATAGTGGAAAAAGTAATATCTTCAAATAAAAACTACACAGACGCAATCTGTGAAACTTCTTACTGTTCTGTGCATTCAACTAACAGACATGAACCTTACTTTTGATTGAGTGGTTCAGAAAAACACTTTCTGTAGAAAATGCAAGTGGACATTCAGGGCGCTAAGAGGCCTATGTTGGAAAAAGGACAATCTACAAATAAAAACTACCCGGAAGCAATCTGTGAAACTTCTTACTGTTCTGTTCTTTCATTGAACATAGTTGAACCTTAATTTTGATTGAGCAGTTCTGAGACACTATTTCTGTAGAAAATGCAAGTGGACATTCATGGCGCTAAGAGGCCTGTAGTGGAAAAAGGAATATCTTCAAACAAGAACTACACAGAAACAATCTGTGAAACTTCTTTCTGTTCTGTGCATTCAACTAACAGAGTTGAACCTTAGGTTTGATTGAGCAGTTCTGCAACCCACTTTCTGTAGAAAATGCAAGTGGACATTCAGCACGCAAAGAGGCCTATAGTGGAAAAAGGAATATCTTCAAATAAAAACTACCCGGAAGCAATCTGTGAAACTTCTTACTGTTCTGTTCTTTCAACGAACATAGTTGAACCTTAATTTTGATTGAGCAGTTCTGAGACACTATTTCTGTAGAAAATGCAAGTGGACATTCATGGCGCTAAGAGGCCTGTAGTGGAAAAAGGAATATCTTCAAACAAGAACTACACAGAAGCAATCTGTGAAACTTCTTTCTGTTCTGTGCATTCAACTAACAGTGTTGAACCTTAGTTTTGATTGAGCAGTTCTGCAACACTCTTTCTGTAGAAAATGCAAGTGGACATTCAGCACGCTAAGAGGCCTATAGTGGAAAAAGGAATATCTTCAAATAAAAACTACACAGAAACAATCTGTGAAACTTCTTACTGTTCTGTGCATTCAACTGAAGAGTTGAACCTTAGTTTTGATTGAGCAGTTGTGAAACACTCTTTCTGTAGAAAATGCAAGTGGACATTCAGGGCGCTAAGAGGCCTATAGTTGAAACAGGAATATCTTCAAATAAAAACTACACAGAATCAATCTGTGAAACTTTTCACTGTTCTGTGGATTCAGCTAAAAGTGTTGAACCTTAGTTTTGATTGAGCAGTTCTGAAACACTCATTCTGTAGAAAATGCAAGTGGACATTCAGGGCGCTAAGAGGCCTTTAGTGGAAAAAGGAATATCTTCAAATAGAAACTACACAGAACCATTCTGTGAAACTTCTTTCTGTTCTGTGCATTCAACAAACAGAGTTGAACCTTAGTTTTGATTGAGCAGTTCTGAAACACTCTTTCTGTAGAAAATGCATGTGGACATTCAGGGCGCTAAGAGGCCTAAGGTGGAAAAAGGAATATCTTCAAATAAAAACTACACAGAAGCAATCTGTGAAACTTCTTACTGTTCTGTGATTTCAACTGACAGAGTTGAACCTTAGTTTTGATTGAGCAGCTCTGAAACACTCTTTCTGTAGAAAATGCAAGTGGACATTCAGGGCTGTAAGAGGCCAATAGTGGAAAAGGAATATCTTCAAATAAAAACTACACTGAAGGTATCTGTGAAACTATTTTCTGTTCTGTGGATACAACTAACAGAGTTGAACCTTACTTTTGATTGAGCAGTTCTGAAACACTCTTTCTGTAGAAAATGCAAGAGGAAAATCAGGGCGCTATGAGGCCTATAGCGCAAAAATAAATATGTTCAAATAAAAACTACACAGAAGCAATCTCTGAAACTTCTTTCTGATCTGTGCATTCAGCTAACAGAGTTGAACCTTACTTTTGATTGAACAGTTCTGAAACACCCTTTCTCTAGAAAATACAAGTGGACATTCGGAGCGCTAAGAGGCCTATAGTGGAAAAAGGAATATCTTCAAATAAAAACTACACAGAAGCATTCTGTGAAACTACTTTCTGTTCTGTGCATTCAAATAACAGATTTGAACCTTAGATTTGATTGAGCGGTTTTGAAACACTCTTTCTGTAGAAAATGCATGTGGACCTTCAGGGCGCTAAGAGGCCTATAGTGGAAAAAGGAATATCTTCAAATAAAAACTACACAGAAGCAATCTTTAAAACTTCTTACTGTTCTGTGCATTCAACTGACAGACTTGAACCTTAGTTTTGATTGAGCAGTTCTGAAACACTCTTTGTGTAGAAAATGAAAGTGGATATTCTGGGCGCTAAGAGGCCTGTAGTGGAAAAAGTAATATCTTCAAATAAAAACTACACAGAAGCAATCTGTGAAACTTTTTACTGTTCTGTGCATTCAACTAACAGACATGAACCTTACTTTTGATTGAGTGGTTCAGAAAAACACTTTCTGTAGAAAATACAAGTGGACATTCAGGGCGCTAAGAGGCCTATGGTGGAAAAAGGACAATCTTCAAATAAAAACTACCCGGAAGCAATCTGTGAAACTTCTTACTGTTCTGTTCTTTCAACGAACATAGTTGAAACTTAATTTTGATTGAGCAGTTCTGAGACACTATTTCTGTAGAAAATGCAAGTGGACATTCATGGCGCTAAGAGGCCTGTAGTGGAAAAAGGATTATCTTCAAACAAGAACTACACAGAAGCAATCTGTGAGACTTCTTTCTGTTCTGTGCATTCAACTAACAGAGTTGAACCTTAGTTTTGATTGAGCAGTTCTGCAACACTCTTTCTGTAGAAAATGCAAGTGGACATTCAGCACGCTAAGAGGCCTATAGTGGAAAAAGGAATATCTTCAAATAAAAACTACACAGAAGCAATCTGTGAAACTTCTTACTGTTCTGTGCATTCAACTGACAGAGTTGAACCTTAGTTTTGATTGAGCAGTTCAGAAACACTCTTTCTGTAGAAAATTCAAGTGGAAATTCAGGGCGCTATAAGGACTATAGCGGAAAAATGAATATGTTCAAATAAAAACTACACAGAAGCAATCTGTGAAACTACATTCTGTTCTGTGCATTCAACTAAAAGAGTTGAACCTTACTTTTGATTGAACAGTTCTGAAACACTCTTTCTGTAGAAAATGAAAGTGGACATTCGGAGAGCTAAGAGGCCTATAGAGGAAAAAGGAATATCTTCAAATAAAAACTACAAAGAAGCAATCTGTGAAACTTCTTACTTTTCTGTGCTTTCTACTATCAGATTTGAACCTTACTTTTGATTGAGCAGTACCGAAACACTCTTTCTGTAGAAAATGCAATCGGACATTCAGGGTGCTAAGAGGCCTATAGTGGAAAAAGGAATAAGTTCAAATAATAACTATAGAGAAGCTATCTGTGAAACTTCATACTGTTCTGTGCATTCAACTAACAGAGTTGAACCTTACTTTTGATTGACCAGTTCTGAAACACCTTTTATGTAGAAAATCCAGGTGGACATTCGGAGCGCTAAGAGACCTATAGCGGAAAAAGGAATATCTT
Organism: Nomascus leucogenys; assembly: GCF_006542625.1. Taxonomy (NCBI): domain Eukaryota; kingdom Metazoa; phylum Chordata; class Mammalia; order Primates; family Hylobatidae; genus Nomascus; species Nomascus leucogenys. The sequence continues at coordinate 16,008 of NW_022096113.1, forward strand.
CAAATAGACGCTACGGAGAACCATTCTGTGAAACATTTTCTGTTCTGTGCATTCAACTAACTGAGTTGAACCTTACTTAGGATTGAGCAGTTCTGAAACACTCTTTCTGTAGCAAATGCAAGTGATCATTCAGGGCACTAAGAGGCCTATAGTGGAAAAAGGAATATGTTTATATAAAAACTACACAGAAGCAATCTGTGAAACTTATTACTGTTCTGTGCATTCAACTAACAGAGTAGAACCTTACTTTTGATTGAGCAGTTTTTAAACACTCTTTCTGTAGAAAATACCAGTGGACGTTCGGAGCGCTGAGAGGCCTATAGCAGGAAAAGGAATATCTTCAAATAAAAACTACACAGAAACATTCTGTGAAACTTCTTTCTGTTCTGTGCATTCAACTAACACATTTGAACCTTACTTTTGATTGAGCAGTTCTGAATCACTCTTTCTGTAGGAAATGCAAGTGGACATTCAGGGCGCTGAGAGGCCTGTAGTGGAAAAAGGAATACGTTCAAATAAAAACTACACAGAATCTATCCGTGAAACTACTCTCTGTTCTGTGCATTCAACTAACAGATTTGAAACTTACTTTTTATTGAGCAGCTCTGAAACAGTCTTTCTGTAGAATATGCAAGTGTACATTTGGAGCGCTAAGAGGCCTTTAGCGGAAAGAGGAATATTTTCAAATAAAACCTACACAGAAGCAATCTGTGAAACTTCTTACAGTTCTGTGCTTTCAACTAACAGAGTTGAACCTTCGTTTTGATTGAGCAGTTGTGAAACTCTTCCTGTAGAAAATGCAAGTGGACATTCATGGCGCTAAGAGGCCTATAGTGGAAAAAGGAATATGTTCAAATAACAACTACACAGAAGCAATGTGTGAAACTTCTTTCTGTTCTGTGCGTTCAACTAACAGAGTTGAACCTTACTTTTGATTGAGCAGTTCTGAAACACTCTTTCTGTAGAAAATGCATGTGGACATTCAGGGCGCTAAGAGGCCTAAGGTGGAAAAAGGAATATCTTCAAATAAAAACTACACAGAAGCAATCTGTGAAACTTCTTACTGTTCTGTGATTTCAACTGACAGAGTTGAACCTTAGTTTTGATTGAGCAGTTCTGAAACACTCTTTCTGTAGAAAATGCAAGTGGACATTCAGGGCTGTAAGAGGCCAATAGTGGAAAAAGGAATATCTTCAAATAAAAACTACACTGAAGGTATCTGTGAAACTATTTTCTGTTCTGTGGATACAACTAACAGAGTTGAACCTTACTTTTGATTGAGCAGTTCTGAAACACTCTTTCTGTAGAAAATGCAAGAGGAAAATCAGGGCGCTATGAGGCCTATAGCGCAAAAATAAATATGTTCAAATAAAAACTACACAGAAGCAATCTCTGAAACTTCTTTCTGATCTGTGCATTCAGCTAACAGAGTTGAACCTTACTTTTGATTGAACAGTTCTGAAACACCCTTTCTCTAGAAAATACAAGTGGACATTCGGAGCGCTAAGAGGCCTATAGTGGAAAAAGGAATATCTTCAAATAAAACTACACAGAAGCATTCTGTGAAACTACTTTCTGTTCTGTGCATTCAAATAACAGATTTGAACCTTAGATTTGATTGAGCGGTTTTGAAACACTCTTTCTGTAGAAAATGCATGTGGACCTTCAGGGCGCTAAGAGGCCTATGGTGGAAAAAGGAATATCTTCAAATGAAAACTACACAGAAGCAATCTTTAAAACTTCTTACTGTTCTGTGCATTCAACTGACAGACTTGAACCTTAGTTTTGATTGAGCAGTTCTGAAACACTCTTTGTGTAGAAAATGAAAGTGGATATTCTGGGCGCTAAGAGGCCTGTAGTGGAAAAAGTAATATCTTCAAATAAAAACTACACAGAAGCAATCTGTGAAACTTTTTACTGTTCTGTGCATTCAACTAACAGACATGAACCTTACTTTTGATTGAGTGGTTCAGAAAAACACTTTCTGTAGAAAATACAAGTGGACATTCAGGGCGCTAAGAGGCCTATGGTGGAAAAAGGACAATCTTCAAATAAAAACTACCCGGAAGCAATCTGTGAAACTTCTTACTGTTCTGTTCTTTCAACGAACATAGTTGAAACTTAATTTTGATTGAGCAGTTCTGAGACACTATTTCTGTAGAAAATGCAAGTGGACATTCATGGCGCTAAGAGGCCTGTAGTGGAAAAAGGATTATCTTCAAACAAGAACTACACAGAAGCAATCTGTGAGACTTCTTTCTGTTCTGTGCATTCAACTAACAGAGTTGAACCTTAGTTTTGATTGAGCAGTTCTGCAACACTCTTTCTGTAGAAAATGCAAGTGGACATTCAGCACGCTAAGAGGCCTATAGTGGAAAAAGGAATATCTTCAAATAAAAACTACACAGAAGCAATCTGTGAAACTTCTTACTGTTCTGTGCATTCAACTGACAGAGTTGAACCTTAGTTTTGATTGAGCAGTTCAGAAACACTCTTTCTGTAGAAAATGCAATTGGACATTCAGGGCGCTAAAAGGCCTATAGCGGAAAAATGAATATGTTCAAATAAAAACTACACAGAAGCAATCTGTGAAACTACATTCTGTTCTGTGCATTCAACTAAAAGAGTTGAACCTTACTTTTGATTGAACAGTTCTGAAACACTCTTTCTGTAGAAAATGAAAGTGGACATTCGGAGAGCTAAGAGGCCTATAGAGGAAAAAGGAATATCTTCAAATAAAAACTACAAAGAAGCAATCTGTGAAACTTCTTACTTTTCTGTGCTTTCTACTATCAGATTTGAACCTTACTTTTGATTGAGCAGTACCGAAACACTCTTTCTGTAGAAAATGCAATCGGACATTCAGGGTGCTAAGAGGCCTATAGTGGAAAAAGGAATAAGTTCAAATAATAACTATAGAGAAGCTATCTGTGAAACTTCATACTGTTCTGTGCATTCAACTAACAGAGTTGAACCTTACTTTTGATTGACCAGTTCTGAAACACCTTTTATGTAGAAAATCCAGGTGGACATTCGGAGCGCTAAGAGACCTATAGCGGAAAAAGGAATATCTTCAAATAGACGCTACGGAGAACCATTCTGTGAAACATTTTCTGTTCTGTGCATTCAACTAACTGAGTTGAACCTTACTTAGGATTGAGCAGTTCTGAAACACTCTTTCTGTAGCAAATGCAAGTGATCATTCAGGGCACTAAGAGGCCTATAGTGGAAAAAGGAATATGTTTATATAAAAACTACACAGAAGCAATCTGTGAAACTTATTACTGTTCTGTGCATTCAACTAACAGAGTAGAACCTTACTTTTGATTGAGCAGTTTTTAAACACTCTTTCTGTAGAAAATACCAGTGGACGTTCGGAGCGCTGAGAGGCCTATAGCAGGAAAAGGAATATCTTCAAATAAAAACTACACAGAAACATTCTGTGAAACTTCTTTCTGTTCTGTGCATTCAACTAACACATTTGAACCTTACTTTTGATTGAGCAGTTCTGAATCACTCTTTCTGTAGGAAATGCAAGTGGACATTCAGGGCGCTGAGAGGCCTGTAGTGGAAAAAGGAATACGTTCAAATAAAAACTACACAGAATCTATCCGTGAAACTACTCTCTGTTCTGTGCATTCAACTAACAGATTTGAAACTTACTTTTTATTGAGCAGCTCTGAAACAGTCTTTCTGTAGAATATGCAAGTGTACATTTGGAGCGCTAAGAGGCCTTTAGCGGAAAGAGGAATATCTTCAAATAAAACCTACACAGAAGCAATCTGTGAAACTTCTTACAGTTCTGTGCTTTCAACTAACAGAGTTGAACCTTCGTTTTGATTGAGCAGTTGTGAAACTCTTCCTGTAGAAAATGCAAGTGGACATTCATGGCGCTAAGAGGCCTATAGTGGAAAAAGGAATATGTTCAAATAACAACTACACAGAAGCAATGTGTGAAACTTCTTTCTGTTCTGTGCGTTCAACTAACAGAGTTGAACCTTACTTTTGATTGAGCAGTTCTGAAACACTCTTTCTGTAGAAAATGCAAGTGGACTCTTGGAGCGCTAAGAGGCCTATAGCGGAAAAAGTAATATCTTCAAATAAAAACTACACAGAACCATTCTGTGAAACTTCCTTCTGTTCTGTGCATTCAATTAACAGAGTTTAACCATACTTTTGATTGAGCAGTTCAGAAACACTCTTTCTGTAGAAAATGCAATTGAACATTCAGGGCCCTAAGAGGCCTATAGTGGAAAAGGAATATTTTCAATTAAAACTGCACAGAAGAAATCTGTGAAACTTCTTACTGTTCTGTGCATTCAACTAACAGAGTTGAACTTTATTTATATTGAGCAGTTATGAAACACTCTTTCTGCAGAAAATGCAAGTGAACATTCAGGGCGCTAAGAGGCCTGTAGTTGAAGAAGGTATATGTTAAAATAAAAACTACAAAGAAGCTATCTGTGAAACTTCTAACAGTTCTGTGCATTCAACTAACGGAGTTCAACCTTACTTTTGATTGAGCAGTTCTGAAACACCCTTTCTGTAGAAAATGCAAGTGGACATTCAGGGCGGTAAGAGGCCTATGGTGGAAAAAGACATACCTTCAAATAAAAACTACACAGAAGCAATCTCTGAAACTTCTTACGTTTCTGTTCTTTAAACTATCACAATTGAACCTTAATTTTGATTGAACAGTTCTGAAACACACTTTCTGTAGAAAATGCAAGTGGACATTCATGGCGCTAAGAGGCCTGTAGTGGAAAAGGGAATATCTTGAAACAAAAACTACACAGAAGCATTCTGTGAAAATTCTTCTGTTCTTTGCATTCATCTAACAGAGTTGAACCTTACTTTTGATTGAGCACTTCTGTAACACCTTTTCTATAGAAAATGCAATTGGACATTCAGGGCTCTAAGAGGCCTATAGTGGAAAAAGGAATACTTTCAAATAAAAACTACAAAGAAGCTATCTGTGAAACTACTTACAGTTCTGTGCATTCAACTAAGAGAGTTCAACCTTACATTTGATTGAGCAGTTCTGAAACACCCTTTATGTAATAAATGCAAGTGGACATTCAGGGCGCTAAGAAGCCTATGGTGGAAAAAGGAATACCTTCATATAAAAACTACACAGAAGCAATCTGTGAAACTTCTTACGGTTCTGTTCTTTAAACTAACACAGTTGAAGCTTAATTTTGATTGAACAGTTCTGAAACACTCTTTCTGTTGAAAATTCAAGTGGACATTCATGGCGCTAAGAGGCCTATAGTGGAAAAGGGAATATCTTCAAACAAAAACTACAAAGAAGCGATCTGTGAAACTTCTTTCTGTTCTGTGCATTCAACTAACAGAGTTGAACCTTACTTTTGATTGAGCAGTTCTGAAACACTCTTTCTGTAGAAAATGCAAGTGGACCTTCGGAGCGCTAAGAGGCCTATAGCGGAAAAAGTAATATTTTCAAATAAAAACTACACAGAAGCATTCTGTGAAACTTCTTTCTTTCTGTGCATTCAACTAACAGAGTTGAACCTTACTTTTGATTGAGCAGTTCTGAAACACTCTTTCTGTAGAAAATGCCATTGGACATTCAGGGCGCTAAGTGGCCTATAGTGGAAAAGGTATATTTTCAAATAAAAACTGCACAGAAGAAATCTGTGAAACTTCTTACTGTCCTGTGCATTCAACTAACAGAGTTGAACCTTAGTTTTGATTGAGCAGTTCTGGAACACTCTTTCTGTAGAAAATACATGTGGAGATTCAGGGCGCTAAGAGGCCTATAGTGGAAAAAGGAATAAGTTCAAATAAAAACTACACAGAAGATATCTGTGAAACTACTCTCTGTTCTGTGCATTCAACTAACAGATTTGAACCTTAGTTTTGATTGAGCAGTTCTGAAACACTCTTTCTGTAGAAAATACAAGTGGACATTCAGGGCGCTAAGAGGACTATAGTGGAAAAAGGAAAAAGTTCACATAAAAACTACACAGAAGCAATCTGTGAAACTTCTCTCTGTTCTGTGCATTCAACTAACGGAGTTGAACCTTACTTTTGATTGAGAAGTTCTGAAACACTCTTTCTGTAGAAAATGCAATTGGACATTCAGGGAGCTAAGAGGCCTATAGTGGAAAAAGGAATATTTTCAAATAAAAACTGCACAGAAGCAATCTGCGAAACTTCTTACTGTTCTGTGCATTCAACTAACATAGTTGAACGGTAGTTTTTACTGGGCAGTTCTGAAACACACTTTCTGAAGAAAATGCAAGTGGACATTCAGGGCGCTGAGAGGCCTATAGTGGGAAAAGGAATATCTTCAAATAAAAACCACACAGAAGCAATCTGTGAAACTTCTTACTGTTCTGTGCATTCAACTAACAGAGTTGAACCTTAGTTATTATTGAGCAGTTCTGAAACACTCTTTCTGTAGAAAATGCAAGTGAACATTCAGGGCGCTAAGAGGCCTATAGCGGAAAAATGAATATGTTCACATAAAAACTACACAGAAGCAATCTGTGAAACTTCTTACTGTTCTGTGCATTCAACTAACAGAGTTGAACCTTAGTTTATATTGAGCAGTTATGAAACAATCTTTCTGCAGAAAATTCAAGTGAACATTCAGGGCGCTAAGAGGCCTATAGTTGAAAAAGGTATATGTTCAAATAAAAACTACAAAGAAGCTATCTGTGAAACTTCTTACAGTTCTGTGCTTACAACTAACAGAGTTCAACCTTACTTTTGATTGAGCAGTTCAGAAACACCCTTTCTGTAGAAAATGCAAGTGGACCTTCAGGGCGCTAAGAGGCCTATGGTGGAAAAAGGAATACCTTCAAATAAAAACTACACAGAAGCAATCTGTGAAACTTCTTACGGTTCTGTTCTTTAAGCTAACACAGTTGAACCTTAATTTTGATTGAACAGTTCTGAAACACTCCTTCTGTAGAAAATGCAAGTGGACATTCATGGCGCTAAGAGGCCTATAGTGGAAAAGGGAATATCTTCAAACAAAAACTAGAAGAAGCAATCTGTGAAAATTCTTTCTTTTCTGTGCATTCAACTAACATAGTAGAACCTTAGTTTTGATTGAGCAGTTCTGAAACACTCTTTCATAAGAAAATACAAGTGATCATTCAGGGCGCTAAGAGGCCTATAATGGAAAAAGGATTATGTTCAAATAAAAACTACACAGAAGATATCTGTGAAACATCTCTCTGTTCTGTGCATTAAACTAAAAGAGTTGAACCTCAGTTTTGATTGAGCAGTTCTGAAACACTCTTTCTGTAGAAAATATAACTGGACATTCAGGGCGCTAAGAGGACTATAGTGGAAAAAGGAAAAAGTTCACATAAAATCTACACAGAAGCTATCTGTGAAACTTCTCTCTGTTCTGTGCATTCAACCAACAGAGTTGAAAATTACTTTTGATTGAGAAGTTCTGAAACACTCTTTCTGTAGTAAATGCAAGTGGACATTCATAGCACTAAGAGGCCTATAGCGGAAAAAGTAATACCATCAAATACAAACTACACAGAAGCTTTCTGTGTAACTTCTTACTGTTCTTTGCATTCATCAAACAGAGTTGAACCTTACTTTTGATTGAGCACTTCTGAAACACCCTTTCTATAGAAAATGCAATTTTACATTCAGGGAACTAAGAGGCCTATAGTGGAAAAAGGAATATTTTCAAATAAAAACTGCACAGAAGCAATCTGCGAAACTTCTTACTGTTCTGTGCATTCAACTAACATAGTTGAACGGTAGTTTTTACTGAGCAGTTCTGAAACACACTTTCTGAAGAAAATGCAAGTGGACATTCAGGGCGCTAAGAGGCCTATAGTGGAAAAGGAATATCTTCAAATAAAAACCACACAGAAGCAATCTGTGAAACTTCTTACTGTTCTGTGCATTCAACTAACAGAGTTGAACCTTAGTTTATATTGAGCAGTTATGAAACACTCTTTCTGCAGAAAATGCAAGTGAACATTCAGGGCGCAAAGAGGCCTATAGTTGAAAAAGTTATATGTTCATATAAAAACTACAAAGAAGCTATCTGTGAAACTTCCTACAGTTCTGTGCATTCAACTAACAGAGTTCAACCTTAGTTTGATTGAGTAGTTCTGAAAAACCCTTTCTGTAGTAAATGCAAGTGGACATTCAGGGCGCTAAGAGTCCTATGGTGGAAAAAGGAATACCTTCAAATAAAAACCACACAGAGCAATCTGTGAAATTTCTTACTGTTCTGTGCACTCAACTAACAGAGTTGAACCTTAGTTATTATTGAGCAGTTCTGAAACACTCTTTCTGTAGAAAATGCAAGAGAACATTCAGGGCGCATAGAAGCCTATAGTGGAAAAGGGAATATGTTCAAATAAAAACTACACAGAAGCAATCTGTGAAACTTCTCACTGTTTTGTGCATTCAACTAACACAGTTGAACCTTAGTTATTATTGAGCAGTTCTGAAACACTCTTTCTGCAGAAAATGCAAGTGGACATTCATGGCGCTAAGATGCCTGTAGTTGAAAAAGGTATATGTTCAAATAAAAACTACAAAGAAGCTATCTGTGAAACTTCTTACAGTTCTGTGCATTCAACTAACGGAGTTCAACCTTACTTTTGATTGAGCAGTTCTGAAACACCCTTTCTGTAGAAAATGCAAGTGGACATTCAGGGCGGTAAGAGGCCTATGGTGGAAAAAGTCATACCTTCAAATAAAAACTACACAGAAGCAATCTGTGAAACTTCTTACGGTTCTGTTCTTTAAACTAGCACAGTTGAACCTTAATTTTGATTGAACAGTTCTGAAACACTCTTTCTGTACAAAATGCAAGTGGACATTCATGGCGCTAAAAGGCGTACTGTGGAAAAGGGAATATCTTCAAACCAAAACTACAAAGAAGCAATCTGTGAGACTTCTTTCTGTTCTGTGCATTCAACTAACATAGTTGAACGGTGGTTTTTATTGAGCCGTTATGAAACACTCTTTCTGTAGAAAATGCAAGTGGACATTCAGGGCGCTAAGAGGCCTATGATGGAAAAAGGAATACCTTCAAAAAAAACTACACAGAAAAAATCTGTGAAACTTCTTACGGTTCTGTTATTTAAACTAACACAGTTGAACCTTAATTTTGATTGAACAGTTCTGAAACACTCTTTCTGTAGAAAATGCAAGTGAACATTCAGGGCGCTAAGAGGCCTATAGTGGAAAAAGGAAAAAGTTCACATAAAAACTACACAGAAGCTATCTGTGAAACTTCTCTCTGTTCTGTGCATTCAACTAACGGAGTTGAACCTTACTTTTGATTGAGAATTTCTGAAACACTCTTCCTGTAGAAAATGCAAGTGGACTCTTGGAGCGCTAAGAGGCCTATAGCGGAAAAAGTAATACCTTCACATACAAACTACACAGAAGCATTCTGTGAAACTTCTTTCTGTTCTTTGCTTTCATCTAACAGAGTTGAACATTACTTTTGATTGAGCACTTCTGAAAAACCCTTTCTATAGAAAATGCAATTGGACATTCAGGGAGCTAAGAGGCCTATAGTGGAAAAAGGAATATTTTCAAATAAAAACTGCACAGAAGCAATCTGCGAAACTTCTTTCTGTTCTCTGCATTCAACTAACATGGTTGAACGGTAGTTTTTATTGAGCAGTTCTGAAACACTCTTTCTGTAGAAAATGCAAGTGGACATTCAGGGCGCTGAGAGGCCTATAGTGGGAAAAGGAATATCTTCAAATAAAAACCACACAGAAGCAATCTGTGAAACTTCTTACTGTTCTGTGCATTCAACTAACCGAGTTGAACCTTAGTTATTATTGAGCAGTTCTGAAACACTCTTTCTGTAGAAAATGCAAGTGAACATTCAGGGCGCTAAGAGGCCTATAGTGGAAAAGGAATATTTTCAAATAAAAACTGCACAGAAGTAATCTGTGAAACTTCTTACTGTTCTGTGCATTCAACTAACAGAGTTGAACCTCAGTTTTGATTGAGCAGTTCTGAAACACTCTTTCCGTAGAAAATACAAGGGACATTCAGGGCGCTAAGAGGACTATAGTTCCAAAAGAAAAAAGTTCACATAAAAACTACACAGAATCTATCTGTGAAACTTCTCTCTGTTCTGTGCATTCAACTAACGGAGTTGAACCTTACTTTTGATTGAGAAGTTCTGAAACCCTCTTTCTGTAGAAAATGCAAGTAGACCTTGGGAGCGCTAGGAGGCCTATAGCGGAAAAGGTAATACCTTCAAATAGAAACTACACAGAATCATTCTGTGAAACTTCTTTCTGTTCTTTGCATTCGTTTAACAGAGTTGAACCTTACTTTTGATTGAGCACTGCTGAAACACCCTTTCTATAGAAAATGCAACTGGACATTCAGGGAGCTAAGAGGCCTAGAGTGGAAAAATGAATATTTTCAAATAAAAACTGCACAGAAGCAATCTGCGAAACTTCTAATGTTCTGTGCATTCAACTAACATAGTTGAATTGTAGTTTTATTGAGCAGTTCTGAAACACTCTTTCTGTAGAAATGCAAGTGGACATTCAGGGCGCTGAGAGGCCATAGTGGGAAAAGGAATATCTTCAAATAAAAACCACACAGAAGCAATCTGTGAAACTTCTTACAGTTCTGTGCATTCAACTAACGAGTTGAACCTTAGTTATTATTGAGCAGTTCTGAAACACTCTTTCTGTAGAAAATGCAAGTGAACATTCAGGGCGCTAAGAGCCTACAGCGGAAAAATGAATATGTTCAAATAAAAACTACACAGAAGAATCTGTGAAACTTCTTACTGTTCTGTGCATTCAACTAACAGAGTTGAACCTTAGTTTATATTGAGCAGTTATGAAACACTCTTTCTGCTGAAAATGCAAGTGAACATTCAGGGCGCTAAGAGGCCTATAGTTGAAAAAGGTGTATGTTCAAATAAAAACTACAAGAAGCTATCTGTGAACTTCTTACAGTTCTGTGCATTCAACTAACAGAGTTCAACCTTACTTTTGATTGAGCAGTTCTGAAACACCCTTTCTGTAGAAAATGCAAGTGGACATTCAGGGAGCTAAGAGGCCTATGGTGGAAAAAGGAATACCTTCAAATAAAAACTACACAGAAGCAATCTGTGACACTTCTTACGGTTCTGTTCTTTAAACTAACACAGTTGAACCTTAATTTTGATTGAACAGTTCTCAAACACACTTTCTGTAGAAAATGAAAGTGGACATTCATGGCGCTAAGAGGCCCATAGTAGAAAAGGGAATATCTTCAAACAAAAACTACACAGAAGGAATCTGTGAAACTTCTTTCTGTTCTGTGCATTCAAGTAAAAGAGTTGAACCTTACTTTTGATTGAGCAGTTCTGAAACACACTTTATGTAGAAAACGCAAGTGGACCTTCGGAGCGCTAAGAGGTGTATAGCGGAAAAAGTAATATCTTCAAATAAAACTACACAGAAGCATTCTGTGAAACTTCTTTCTGTTCTGTGCATTCAAGTAACTGAGATATCCTTACTTTTGATTGAGCAGTTCTGAAACACTCTTTCTGTAGAAAATGCAAGTGGACATTCATGGCGCTAAGAGGCCCATAGTAGAAAAAAGGAATATCTTCAAACAAAAACTACACAGAATCAATCTGTGAAACTTCTTTCTGTTCTGTGCTTTCAACTAACAGAGTTGAACCTTAGTTTTGATTGAGCAGTTCTGAAACACTCTTTCTGTAGAAAATGCAAGTGGACATTCAGGGCTGTAAGAGGCCAATAGTGGAAAAAGGAATATCTTCAAATAAAAACTACACTGAAGGTATCTGTGAAACTATTTTCTGTTCTGTGGATACAACTAACAGAGTTGAACCTTACTTTTGATTGAGCAGTTCTGAAACACTCTTTCTGTAGAAAATGCAAGTGGACATTCAGGTGGCTAAGAGGCCTATAGTGGAAAAGGGAATATGTTCAAATAAAAACTACACAGAAGCTATCTGTGAAACTAATCTCTGTCCTGTGCATTCCACTAACAGAGTTGAAACATACTTTTGATTGAGGAGATCTGAAACACTCTTTCTGTAGAAATTGCAACTGGACCTTTGGAGCGCTAAGAGGCCTGTAGCAGAAAAAGGAATATCTTCAAAAAAAACTACAAGAAGCAATCTGTGAAACTTCTCTCTGTTCTGTGCATTCAACTAACAGAGTTGAACCTTAGTTTTATTGATCAGTTCTGAAACACTCTTTCTGTAGAAAATACAAATGGACATCAGGGCGATAAGAGGCCTGCAGTGGAAAAAGGAATAAGTTCAAATAAAAACTACACAGAAGATATCTGTGAAACTTCTCTCTGTTCTGTGCATTCAACTAACAGAGTTGAACCTTAGTTTTGATGGAGCAGTTCTGAAACACTCTTTATTTAGAAAATGCAAGTGGAAATTGAGGGCGCTAAGAGGCCTATAGCGGAAAAATGTATATGTTCAAATAAAAACTACACAGAAGCAATCTGTGAGACTTCTTTCTGTTCTGTGCATTCAACTAACAGAGTTGAACATTACTTTTGATTGAACAGTTCTGAAAAACTCTTTCTGTAGAAAATGCTAGTGGACATTCGGAGCGCTAAGTGGACTATAGCGGAAAAAGGAATATCTTCAAGAAAAACTACACAGAAGTTTTCTCTGTAACTTCTTTCTGTTCTGTGCATTCAAGTAACAGAATTGAACCTGACTTTTGATTGAGCAGTTCTGAAACACTCTTTCTGTATAAAATGCAAGTGGACCTTCGGAGCGCTAAGAGGCCTGCTGCTGAAAATGTAATATCTTCAAATAAAAACTACACGTAAGCATTCTGTGAAACTTCTTTCTGTTCTGTGCATTCAACTAACAGAGTTTAACCTTACTTTTGATTGAGCAGTTCTGAAACACTCTTTCTGTAGAAAATGCAATTGGACATTCACTGCGCTAAGAGGCCTATAGTGGAAGAGGAATATTTTCAAATAAAAACTGCACAGAAGAAATCTGTGAAACTTCTTACTGTTCTGTGCATTCAACTAACAGAGTTGAACCTCAGTTTTGATTGAGCAGTTCTGAAACACTCTTTCTGTAGGAAATACAAGTGGACGTTCAGGGAGCTAAGAGGACTATAGTGGAAAAAGGAAAAAGTTCACATAAAAAACTACACAGAAGCTATCTGTGAAACTTCTCTCTGTTCTGTGCATTCAACTAACAGAGTTGAACCTTAGTTTTGATTGAGAAGTTCTGAAACACTCTTTCTGTAGAAATGCAATTGGACATTCAGGGCGCTAAGAGGCCTATAGCGGAAAAAGAAATATCTTCAAATAAAAACTACACAGAAGCATTCTCTGAAACTTCTTTCTGTTCTGTGCATTCAACTAACAGAGTTTAATCTTACTTTTGATTGAGCAGTTTCTGAAACACTCTTTCTGTAGAAAATGCAATGGACATTCAGGGCGCTAAGAGGCCTATAGTGGAAAAGGAATATTTTCAAATAAAAACCGCACAGAAGAAATCTGTTAAGCTTCTTATGGTTCCGTGCATTCAACTAACAGTGTTGAACCACAGCTTTGATTGAGCAGATCTGAAACACTCTTTCTGTAGAAAATACAAGTGGACATTCAGGGCGCTAAGAGGACTATAGTGGAAAAAGGAAAATGTTCACATAAAAACTACACAGAAGCTATCTGTGAAACTTCTTTCTGTTCTGTGCATTCAACTAACAGAGTTGAACCTTACTTTTGATTGAGCAGTTCTGAAACACTCTTGTTTAGAATATGCAAGTGGACATTCGGTGCGTAAGAGGCCTATAGCGGAAAAAGTAATATCTTCAAATAAAAACTACACAGAAGCATTCTGTGAAACTTCTTTCTGTTCTGTGCATTCAACTAACAGAGTTTAACGTTACTTTTGATTGAGCAGTTCTGAAACACTCTTTCTGTAGAAAATGCAATTCGACATTCAGGGCGCTAAGAAGCCTACAGTGGAAAATGTATATTTTCAAATAAAACACTGCACGGAAGAAATCCGTGAAACTTCTTACTATTCTGTGCATTCAACTAACAGTGTTGAACCTCAGTTTTGATTGAGTAGTTCTGAAACACTCTTTCTGTAGAAAATACAATTGGACATTCAGGGCGCTAAGGGGACTATAGTGGAAAAAGGAAAAATTTCACATAAAAACTACACAGAAGCTATCTGTGAAACTTCTCACTGTTCTGTGCATTAACTAACGGACTTGAACCTTACTTTTGAGAAGTTCTGAAACACACTTTCTGTAGAAAATGCAAGTGGACCTTCGGAGCGCTAAGAGGCCTATAGCGGAAAAAGTAATACCTTCAAAGACAAACTGCACAGAAGCATTCTGTGAAACTTCTTTCTGTTCTTTGAATTCATCTAACAGAGTTGAACCTTACTTTTGATTGAGCACTTCTGAAACACCCTTTCTATAGAAAATGCTATTGGACATTCAGGGAGCTAAGAGGCCTATAGTGGAAAAAGGAATATTTTCAAATAAAAACTGCACAGACGTAATCTGCGAAACTTCTTACTGTTCTGTGCATTTAACTAACATAGTTGAACGGTAGTTTTTATTGAGCAGTTCTGAAACAATCTTTCTGTAGAAAATGCAAGTGGACATTCAGGGCGCTGAGAGGCCTATTGTGAGAAAAGGAATATCTTCAACTAAAAACCACACTGAAGCAATCTGTGAAAATTCTTACTGTTCTGTGCATCCAACTAACAGAGTTGTACCTTAGTCATTATTAAGCAGTTCTGAAACACTCTTTCTGTAGAAAATGCCAGTGAACATTCAGGGCGCTAATAGGCCTATAGCGGAAAAATGAATATGTTCAAATAAAAACTACACAGAAGCAATCTGTGAAACTTCTTACTGTTCTGTGCATTCAACTAACAGAGTTGAACCTTAGTTTATATTGAGCAGTTATGAAACACTCTTTCTGCAGAAAATGCAAGTAAACATTCATTGCGCTAAGAGGTCTATACTTGAAAAGGTACATGTTTAAATAAAAACTACAAAGAAGCTATCTGTGAAACTTCTTACAGTTCTGTGCATTCAACTGACAGAGTTCAACCTTACTTTTGATTGAGCAGTTCTGAAACCCCCTTTCTGTACAAAATACAAGTGGGCATTCAGGGCGCTAAGAGGCCTTTGGTGGAAAAAGGATCACCTTCAAACAAAAACTACACAGAAGCAATATGTGAAACTTCTTACGGTTCTGTTCTTTAAAGTAACACAGTTGAACCTTAATTTTTATTGAACAGTTCTGAAACACTCTTTCTGTAGAAAATGCAAGTGGACATTCATGGCGCTAAGTGTCCTATAGTGGAAAGGGAATATCTTTAAACAAAAACTACAAGGAATCAATCTGTGAAACTTCTTTCTGTTCTGTGCATTCAACTAACAGAGTTGAACCTTAGTTTTGATTGAGCAGTTCTGAAACACTCTTTCTGTAGAAAATGCAAGAGGTCATTCAGGGCGCTAAGAGGCCTATAGTGGAAAAAAGAATAAGTTCATTTAAACCACACAGAAGGTATCTGTGAAACTTCTCTCTGTTCTGTGCATTCAACTAACAGAGTTGAACCTTAGTTTTGATTGAGCAGTTCTGAAACACTCTTTCTGTAGAAAATGCAAGTGGACATTCATGGCGCTAAGAGGCCCATATTAGAAAACGTAATACCTTCAAACAAAAACCACACAGAAGTAATCTGTGAAACATCTTTCTGTTCTGTGCATTCAACTAACAGAGTTGAACCTTACTTTTGATTGAGCAATTCTGAAACACACTTTCTGTAGAAAATGCAAGTGGACTTTCGGAGCGCTAAGAGGCCTATAGCGGAAAAAGAAATATCTTAAAATAAAAACTACACAGAAGCATTCTGTGAAACTTCTTTCTGTTCTGTGCATTCAACTAACAGAATTTAACCTTACTTTTGATTGAGCAGTTCTGAAACACTCTTTCTTTAGAAAATGCAATTGGACATTCAGGGCGCTAAGAGGCCTATAGTGGAAAAGGAATATTTTCAAATAAACAATGCACAGAAGAAATCTGTGAAACTCCTTACTGTTCTGTGCATTCAACTAACAATGTTGAACCTTAGTTTTGATTGAGCCGTTATGAAACACTCTTTCTGTAGAAAATACAAGTGGACATTCAGGGCGCTAAGAGGACTATAGTGGAAAAAGGAAAAATTTCACATAAAAACTACGCAGAAGCTATCTGTGAAACTTCTCTCTGTTCTGTGCATTCAACTAACGGATTTGAACCTTACTTTTGATTGAGAAGTTCTGAAACACTCTTTCTGTAGAAAATGCAAGTGAACATTCAGGGCGCTAAGAGGCCTATAGCGGAAAAATGAATATGTTCAAATAAAAACTACACAGAAGCAATCTGTGAAACTTCTTACAGTTCTGTGCATTCAACTAACAGAGTTGAACCTTAGTTTATATTGAGCAGTTATGAAACACCCTTTCTGCAGAAAATGCAAGTGGACATTCACGGCGCTAAGAGCCCTATGGTGGAAAAAGGAATACCTTCCAATAAAAACTACACAGAAGCAATCTGTGAAACTTCTTACGGTTCTGTTCTTTAAACTAACACAGTTGAACCTTAATTTTGATTGAACAGTACTGAAACACTCTTTCTGTATAAAATGCAAGTGGACATTCATGGCGCTATGAGGCCTATAGTGGAAAGGGAATATCTTCAAACAAAAACTACAAAGAAGCAATCTGTGAAACTTCTCTCTGTTCTGTGCATTCAACTAACAGAGTTGAACCTTAGTTATTATTGATCAGTTCTGAAACACTCTTTCTGTAGAAAATACAAATGGACATTCAGGGCGATAAGAGGCCTGCAGTGGAAAAAGGAATAAGTTCAAATAAAAACTACACAGAAGATATCTGTGAAACTTCTTCTGTTCTGTGCATTCAACTAACAGAGTTGAACTTAGTTTTGATGGAGCAGTTCTGAAACTCTTTATGTAGAAATGCAAGTGGAATTGAGGGCGCTAAGAGGCCTATAGCGGAAAAATGTATATGTTCAAATAAAAACTACACAGAAGCAATCTGTGAGACTTCCTTCTGTTCTGTGCATTCAACTAACAGAGTTGAACATTACTTTTGATTGAACAGTTCTGAAAACTCTTTCTGTAGAAAATGCTAGTGGACATTCGGAGCGCTAAGTGGACTATAGCGGAAAAAGGAATATCTTCAAAGAAAAACTACACAGAAGTTTTCTCTGTAACTTCTTTCTGTTCTGTGCATTCAAGTAACAGAATTGAACCTGACTTTTGATTGAGCAGTTCTGAAACACTCTTTCTGTATAAAATGCAAGTGGACCTTCGGAGCGCTAAGAGGCCTGCTGCTGAAAATGTAATATCTTCAAATAAAAACTACACGTAAGCATTCTGTGAAACTTCTTTCTGTTCTGTGCATTCAACTAACAGAGTTTAACCTTACTTTTGATTGAGCAGTTCTGAAACACTCTTTCTGTAGAAAATGCAAGTGGACATTCAGGGCGCTAAGAGGCCTATAGTGGAAAAGGAATATTTTCAAATAAAAACTGCACAGAAGAAATCTGTGAAACTTCTTACTGTTCTGTGCATTCAACTAACAGAGTTGAACCTCAGTTTTGATTGAGCAGTTCTGAAACACTCTTTCTGTAGGAAATACAAGTGGACGTTCAGGGAGCTAAGAGGACTATAGTGGAAAAAGGAAAAAGTTCACATAAAAACTACACAGAAGCTATCTGTGAAACTTCTCTCTGTTCTGTGCATTCAACTAACAGAGTTGAACCTTAGTTTTGATTGAGAAGTTCTGAAACACTCTTTCTGTAGAAAATGCAATTGGACATTCAGGGCGCTAAGAGGCCTATAGCGGAAAAAGAAATATCTTCAAATAAAAACTACACAGAAGCATTCTCTGAAACTTCTTTCTGTTCTGTGCATTCAACTAACAGAGTTTAATCTTACTTTTGATTGAGCAGTTCTGAAACACTCTTTCTGTAGAAAATGCAATTGGACATTCAGGGCGCTAAGAGGCCTATAGTGGAAAAATGAATATTTTCAAATAAAAACCGCACAGAAGAAATCTGTTAAACTTCTTATGGTTCCGTGCATTCAACTAACAGTGTTGAACCACAGCTTTGATTGAGCAGATCTGAAACACTCTTTCTGTAGAAAATACAAGTGGACATTCAGGGCGCTAAGAGGACTATAGTGGAAAAAGGAAAATGTTCACATAAAAACTACACAGAAGCTATCTGTGAAACTTCTTTCTGTTCTGTGCATTCAACTAACAGAGTTGAACCTTACTTTTGATTGAGCAGTTCTGAAACACTCTTTGTTTAGAATATGCAAGTGGACATTCGGTGCGTAAGAAGCCTATAGCGGAAAAAGTAATATCTTCAAATAAAAACTACACAGAAGCATTCTGTGAAACTTCTTTCTGTTCTGTGCATTCAACTAACAGAGTTTAACCTTACTTTTGATTGAGCAGTTCTGAAACACTCTTTCTGTAGAAAATGCAATTCGACATTCAGGGCGCTAAGAAGCCTACAGTGGAAAATGTATATTTTCAAATAAACACTGCACGGAAGAAATCCGTGAAACTTCTTACTGTTCTGTGCATTCAACTAACAGTGTTGAACCTCAGTTTTGATTGAGTAGTTCTGAAACACTCTTTCTGTAGAAAATACAATTGGACATTCAGGGCGCTAAGGGGTACTATAGTGGAAAAAGGAAAAATTTCACATAAAAACTACACAGAAGCTATCTGTGAAACTTCTCACTGTTTCTGTGCATTAAACTAACGGACTTGAACCTTACTTTTGAGAAGTTCTGAACACACTTTCTGTAGAAAATGCAAGTGGACCTTCGGAGCGCTAAGAGGGCCTATAGCGGAAAAAGTAATACCTTCAAAGACAAACTGCACAGAAGCATTCTGTGAAACTTCTTTCTGTTCTTTGAATTCATCTAACAGAGTTGAACCTTACTTTTGATTGAGCACTTCTGAAACACCCTTTCTATAGAAAATGCTATTGGACATTCAGGGGAGCTAAGAGGCCTATAGTGGAAAAGGAATATTTTCAAATAAAAACTGCACAGACGTAATCTGCGAAAACTTCTTACTGTTCTGTGCATTTAACTAACATAGTTGAACGGTAGTTTTTTGAGCAGTTCTGAAACAATCTTTCTGTAGAAAATGCAAGTGGAGCATTTCAGGGCGCTGAGAGGCCTATTGTGAGAAAAGGAATATC